>NC_091987.1:11023306-11077948 GCF_044704955.1 Pristiophorus japonicus
ACTAACGTGGGCAGCGAGAAAACGACAGTGAAATCTGAATTGACTTTCCCAAAAGATACTTGCAACAAAAAATGGACACTTATTGAGAGATTCAAATATCTTGCTCAGTAAGATGTACAAGAGGCACTCTGAAACCACGGACACCCGCAAATTACACATTACCCACAGCCTTCAATGCATCAAGTCCATTCAACAACTTAGTCGAGTCATAGACTACAAAAGCAAGGAAGTTATGATGAACCTGTATAAAACACTGGTTCGGCCTCAACTGAAGTATTGTGTCCAATTCTGGGCACCACACTTTAGGAAGGATGTGAAGGCCTTAGAGAGGGTGCAGAAAAGATTTACAAGAATGATTCCAGCGATGAGGGACTTCGGTTACGCAGATAGACTGGAGAAGCTGGAGTTATTCTCCTTAGAACAGAGAAGGTTGAGAGGAGATTTGATAGAGATGTTCAAAGTCATGTGAACAGAGTAGGTAGAAACTGTTCCCATTGGCGGAAGGGTTGAGAACCAGAGGACACAGATTGAAGGTGATTGGCAGAAGAACCAAAGGCGACACGAGGAGAAACTTTTTTACACAGCGAGTGATTAGGATCTGGAATGCGCGGCCTGAAAGGGTGGTGGAGACAGATTCAATCGCGGCTTTCAAAGGGGAGTTGAATAAGTAGCTCAAAGAAAAAAATTTTGCAGGGCCACAGGGAAAGGGCGGGGGGAGTGGGACGAACTGAGGTGTTCTTGCAGAGAGCCGGCACGAGCTCGACAGGCCGAATGAATAACTTCTGTGCTCACTTTATTTTTATTTGCTCCTGAGATGTGGGCGTGGCTGGCAAGGCTGGCATT
Source organism: Pristiophorus japonicus (assembly GCF_044704955.1). NCBI lineage: Eukaryota > Metazoa > Chordata > Chondrichthyes > Pristiophoridae > Pristiophorus > Pristiophorus japonicus. Next base: position 11,024,150 of record NC_091987.1, read on the forward strand.
TATTGCCCATCCCTAATTGCCCCTTGAGAAGGTGCTGGTGAGCTGCCTTCTTGAACCGTTGCAGTCCGTGTGGTGAAGGTGCTCCCACAGTGCTGTTAGGGAGAGAGTTCCAGGATTTTGACCCAGCGCCGATGAAGGAACGACGATATATTTCCATGTCAGGGTGGTGTGTGACTTGGAGGGGAACTTGCAGGTGGTGGTGCTCCCATGCGCCTGTTCCTTCTCCTTCTCGATGGTACAGGTCACAGGTTCGGGATGTGCGGTCGAAGAGGCCTTGGCGAGTTGCCGCAGTGTATCTTGTAGATGGTTTACAGGGTTCACTGCAACTGGAATCAGTGGTTTCCTAGCTAGAAAACCACTAGCAATTAAAATTCCTCTCCCCACGTGTAGTGTTCAGGATGAAGTGTAGTTAAAGGGCAGGGGATAATTGGACCATATGCATAGACATAATTAAAACCCCATTTTAAACTCATTCATTTTATTTTTACTTTCAGATAATACTTTGATTTTATAACTTACTGTTAAATAGCAAAAGCTTTGAGAAGCAGAGAAGTAGAGTAGGTTGGATTTTGTGAGGTTCTCTGCCGTACCGGCAGAGTAGCTGGAAGGAGCAAAAACTGAGGTTGCTACAGTGCCACCACTGGCAGGGAGTTGTAATTACAATGTAACCTGTTTACATAGGCATTTATCATTATTAAAATTAGATATAGGTATGTAAAGATGGCAACAGGAAGAAAGGTTTTACAGACAAGAAGTGTAACCAGACGTAGGATTTTGAATACATTTTAGATGATTAACAGATTGGAGCACAGAGTGGCATCACTTCAGTGGTAAGACTTTGATGTAACCATCTATGTTGCTGCATGACTGGCCTTAATTGTGCTGCTGTGGGGAGTTATTGAGAAACCTGGTTGCTGGGTCACAACTGGTAATGAAAGACGCCACCAAGGTTGGACAGGGGAAGAGAGAAGGTGAAGCACATGAACATGTTGTGGCTGGGTGATGCCAAGCGTACGGTTTATACGACTAGAAACATAGAAACAGAGAAAATAGGTGCAGGAGTAGGCCATTCGGCCCTTCGAGCCTGCAATACCATTCAATAAGATCATGGCTGATCATTCCCTCAGTACACCTTTCCTGCTTTCTCTCCATACCCCTTGATCCCCTGAGCCGTAAGGGCCATATCTAACTCCCTCTTGAATATATCCAATTAACTGGCATCAACAACTCTCTGCAGCAGGGAATTCCACAGATGAACAACTCTTTGAGTGAAGAAGTTTCTCCTCATCTCAGTCCTAAATGGCCGACCCCTTATCCTAAGACTGTGTCCCCTGGTTCTGGAATTCCCCAACATCGGGAACAATCTACCCACATCTAACCTGTCCAGTCCCGTCAGAATCTTACATGTTTCTATGAGATCCCCTCTCATCCTTCTAAGCTCCAATGTATAAAGGCCCAGTTGATCCAGTCTCTCCTCATATGTCAGTCCAGCCATCCCTGGAATCAGTCTGGTGAACCTTCGCTGCACTCCCTCAATAGCAAGAATGTCCTTCCTCAGATTAGGAGACCAAAACTGAACACAATATTCCAGGTGAGGCCTCACTAAGGCCCTGTACAACTGCAGTAAGACCTCCCTGCTCCTATACTCAAATAAATCTAGCTATGAAGGCCAACATACCATTTGCTTTCTTCACCGCCTGCTGTACCTGCATGCCAACTTTCAATGACTGATGAACCATGACACGCAGGTCTCGTTGCACCTCCCCTTTTCCTAATCTGTCACCATTCGGATAATATTCTGTCTTCGCGTTTTTGCCCCAAAGTGGATGACCTCAAATTTATCCACATTATACTGCATCTGCCATGCATTTGCCCACTCACCTAACTTATCTAAGTCACCCTGCAACCTCTTGGCGTCCCCCTCACAGCTCACACCACCTTTCATAAATCCATGCTGACTTGGACCGATCCTGTCACTGCTTTCCAAATGCACTGCTATTTCATCCTTAATAATTGATTCCAACATTGTCCCCACCACTGATGTCAGGCTAACCGGTCTATAGTTACCCGCTTTCTCTCTCCTTCCCTTTTTAAAAAGTGGTGTTACATTAGCTACCCTCCAGTCCATAGGAACTGATCCAGAGTCGATAGACTGTTGGAAAATGATCACCAATGCATCCACTATTTCGCGGGCCACTTCTTTAAGTACTCTGGGATACAGACTATCAGGTCCCGGGGATTTATCGGCCTTCAATCCCACCAATTTCCCTACCACAATTTCCTGCCTAATAAGGATATCCTTCAGTTCCTCTTTCTCACTGGACCCTCGGTCCCCTGGTACTTCTGGAAGGTGATTTGTGTCTTCTTTCATGAAGATAGAATCAAAGTATTTGTTCAATTGGTCTGCCATTTCTTTGTTCCCCATTATAACTTCACCTGAATCCGATTGCAAGGGACCTACATTTGTCTTCACTAATCTTTTTCTCTTCACATATCTATAGAAGCTTTTGCGTCAGTTTTTATGTTCCCGGCAAGCTTCCTCTCATACTCTATTTTCCCCCTCTTAATTAAACCCTTTGTCCTCCTCTGCTGAATTCTAAATTTCTCCCAGTCCTCAGGTTTGCTGCTTTTTCTGGCAAATTTATATGCCTCTTCCTTGGTGAACCACTATCCTTAATTTCCCTTGTTAGCCACGGTTGAGCCAACTTACCCGTTTTATTTTTTACTCCAGACAGGGATATACAATTGCTGAAGTTCATCCATGTGATCTTTAAATGGTTGCCATTGCCTATCCACCATCAACTCTTTCAGAATCATTTGCCAGTCTATTCTAGCCAATTCACGCCTCAAACCATCAAAGTTACCTTTCCTTAATTTCAGGACCCTAGTTTCTGAATTAGCTGTGTCACTCTCCATCCTAATAAGGAATTCTACCATGTTATGGTCACTCTTCCCCAAGGGGTCTCGCACAATAAGATTGCTAATTAGTCCTTTTCATTACACATCACCCAGTCTAGGATAACCAGCTCCCTGGTTGGTTCCTCGACATATTGGGCCAGAAAACCATCCCTAATACACTCCAGGAAATCCTCCTCCACCGCATTGCTACCGTTTGGTTAGCCGAATCAATATGTAGATTAAAGTCACCATGATAACTTCTGTACCTTTATTGCATGCATCCCTATTTTCTTGTTTGATGCTGTCCCCAACCTTACTACTACTGTTTGGTGGTCTGTACACAACTCCTACTAGCGTTTTCTGCTCCTTGGTATTCCGTAGCTCCACCCATACTGATTCCACATCATCCAAGCTAATGTCCTTTCTTACTATTGCATTAATTTCCTCTTTAACCAGCAATGCTACCCCACCTCCGTCAGAGCTCGCAGACACTGCAGGAGGTAATCAGGTGCCCAATTTTGAGCTCTGGCAAAGGAATGAGTTGACAGCAGTGTGAGGATTGCACTGATGATAATTAGGTTGTGTGGGAATGATGACAATCTCATGTTGGGCTTCAGAAGGCAAAGAACACGTACGGGCTTCACATTTGAAGTTTGCCGTGTAATCTGAACTCTCAATAATAATTTATTTTCAATCGCACTCATTCAAAGTTCTCTATTGGTGTGAGATCACGCTGTGTAATATTAGTGTGCAATTATATTTATTACAGTAGTTCATTCGTTCATTGTTGTAACTGAATATTTCACCATTCAGGACTGAACCCAGAGAACCTGGGCATGGTTACATTCTCGGTCCATTACGTTTTCTACATTCCAGCAGTGACGACACTTCGAAAGTACTTCATTGGCTGTAAAATGCTTTGGGACGTCCGGTAGTCGTGAAAGGCGCTCAATGAATGCAAGTCTTTGGGGGTTCAAAATCATGAGGGGTCTGGACAGAGTAGATAGAGAGAAACTGTTCCCATTGACAGAAGGGTCAAGAACCAGAGGACACAGATTTAATGAGGGGCTGAAATTGCGTAGCATCCTGCTTGGGGGCTGTAACAGCCACCAGGGCGGGAGTTCCTGCGCCAGGCGTGGAAGTCCCGTCCCGCGACCTATATTTGGGTTACCGCCCCCGAAAGCAAGTGGAGCGCAAAATATCGCGCACCGCTTGCTCTGTGGGATGCGAGCGGGGCGGAAGGAATCCATGAAGGGCGTAGCGCTACCCGGTGGGACGCATAGTGCTGCCGCGTAGACAGGGCCTGCCCCTTCATTAAAGGGGAGGGCCAAGCTGCCAACTCTGCGGGCGGGAAACGTGTCCATCCCTCGGCCACCCGGCACACAAGCGGGGTGCCAGGCTGCTAGATCGCAGCACGGACTCCGCAATCGAGGAGGAAGGCAGACGCAACCAGTCAGTCGGCCATTTTATTTTACATTCCCCACCTCCCCTTTAATTACCGTCCCATGAGCCGCATACAGCCCAGTACGCGCCTCCGGAAGCTGTCATTTTTTTCATTCAATTATTTATCCAATTCCCTTTTGAAGGCGATTATTGAATCTGTTTCCACCACCCTTTCAGACAGTACATTCCAAATCCTAACCACCAATCTACAATCATAGCAAAATTGTGGCACAGAAGGAGGCCATTCTGCCCATCGTGTCTGTCATGTATCTCACATTATTATATATAACTGTATCCCAACATGCTATACATGACTGTAATAAGATATGACCTTTAACCACCAGCATACCTTACCACCAGGGGTGCACTTGCAAGAGACAGGTATACAAGGACAGGTCTCAGGCAAGTGCAGCATTCCAGAGCTGTGAAATAAAGGTGCAGGTCCAGAGTGACCTTGACTTCACGACATGCCTCGTGTGAATCTGTACTGAGGGGACAGGACTTTACAGTGGCGACGGGTTACGGGATTACAGAATCCACAGAATGGCGAATAACGGATCAGATGAAAAGTACAATGCGGGAGACAATTGGGAGGACTTTATAGAAAGGCTCCAGCAAAGCTTTGTAACCAAAGACTGGTTAGGCGACGATAAGGCAGACAAGAGAAGAGTCCATCTCTTGACCAGCTGTGGCTCAAAAACATACGCTTTAATGAAGGATCTGTTGGCACCCGAGAAACCAGCAAGCAAGTCGTTTGAAGAATTGAGCACACTGGTAAGAGACCACCTGAAGCCAGCGAGCAGCTTACACATGGCCAGAAACTGGTTCTACAGCTGTGTGGGCCAGAGCATACCCGACTTCGTGGCGGAACTTCGGAGGTTGGCTAGTTTATGTGAGTTCTCCGATGAACTGAGGAGAGAAATGCTGAGAGACTTTTTCATTGAAGGAATAGGCCACGCAGGCATATTCCGAAAGCTCATAGAGACCAAGAACCTGACCTTAGAGGCAGCAGCACTGGTTACACAGACATTCTTGGTCGGGGAAGAAGAAACGAGGTTGATTTACAATGCAGGAACGACAACTCACGAAATATTGGAACAAGAAGTTCACAGCACTAAACAAGCTGCTACCCCCACACACAGACAAAACTGGGAGAACAGGCTCTTGACAGCAGGCAGAAGCCATCAAGGGCCACAGGAATGGCCGTTCACACCTCATCAATCCACAATGCGAGCACTCAACTACAAACTGAGAGAAGCTCAAGAGAGATCAGCCAGACGCAGCTCATTCTTTGGGAACTCTGAACAATGGAACAGGTCTGTGCTGGAGGTGTGGGGGTGGGCACTCGTCAAGGGGATGTTAATTTCAGCAGGCTGTTTGCAGAAATTATGAATATACAGGGCATTTGGCCCGCATGTGCAAAAAAACGACAGCTCGGCTGGTATCCATGCCATGTCATTAGAGGAACGGACCTCCTGCTCAACAGTTATAAAGCGATTTGAACATCTCTTTCAGCCAGGTGTGGGCACTTTCAAAGGGGCCAAAGTCAAAATCTACATCACACAGGATGCTAGACCGGTCCATCACAAGGCCAGAGCTGTACCCTATGTGATGAGGGAAAAGATTGAACATGAACTAGACAGGCTTCTGCGGGAAGGCATTATATCACCTGTGGAATTTAGCGACTGGGCAAGTCCCATCATCCCAGTCATGAAGTCTGATGGATCCGTATGAATCTGTGGGGACTACAAATCTACCATAAACAGAGTTTCCCTACAGGACCAGTACCTGCTGCCCAGAGTGGAGGACTTATTTGCCACATTGGCTGGAGGTAAACTTTTCTCAAAATTAGACCTCACATCTGCGTATATGACGCAAGAATTGACCGAGGAATCCAAGCTACTCACCACCATCAACACACATCGAGGCCTTTTCATGTACAATCAATGCCCATTCGGCATCAGGTTGGCAGCTGCCATATTCCAGCGCAACATGGAGAGTCTGCTCAAGTCCATCCCGGGGACGGTTGTATTTCAAGACGACATACTTATCACGGGCAGGGACACCGACTCCCATCTCCATAATTTGGAGGAAGTACTAAAGCGGTTGGATCGGGTAGGCTTACAAGTCAAGAAATCCAAGTGCCTGTTTCTCGCACCCGAGGTTGAATTTTTGGGCAGAAGGATTGCCGATTGCCGCTGATGGAATCCGCCCAACAGAGTCCAAAACAGAAGCAATTCGCCTGGCATCCAGGCCCCGGAATGTCTCAGAACTACGCGCCTTTCATGGGCTTCTCAATTACTTTGGGAACTTTATGCAGAACTTAAGCACACTGCTGGAGCCTCTCCACGTGCTACTCAGGAAGGGGTGCGATTGGTTTTGGGGGGACCCTCAGGAACGCGCCTTCAATAAGGCATGCAACCTTCTGTGTTCCAACAGTGTTTGGACTTTCTTTGACCCAGGTAAAAAGCTAGTTCTCACATGCGATGCATCAGCGTATGGGGTCGGGTGCTTTTTGCGACATGTCAATAGTGTGGGCAAATTACAACCCATAGCTTATGCATCCAGGTCACTTTCGTGGGCGGAACACGGGTACGGAATGGTAGAGAAGGAGGCGCTCGCGTGCGTGTACGGTGTCAAAAAGATGCACCAATACCTTTTCGGGGCCAAGTTCGCATTAGAAACCAACCACAAGCCCCTCACGTCCCTCCTATCCGAGATTAAGGCAATAAACGGCAATGCCTCAGCGCGAATTCAACGGTGGGCACTCATGCTGGCATACCATAAGGCACAGACAACTGTGCTGATGCACGGAAGGGTCTGACGAACAGGACTGTGAGATAGTCATGGCAATCAATGCCTTTGAGTCCACAGGTTCGCCCATGACGGCTCGCTAAATCAAAGCCTGGACGGCCAGCGACCCCACGTTATCCTTAGTAAAAAGAAGCGTCCTAACCGGTGACTGGGCAGAGGCTCGTGATGCCTGCCCCAAGGAATTAAAACCCTTTCACAGGCGCATGCATGAGCTATCACTACAAGCAGACTGCCTGATGTGGGGCAGCCGAGTAGTCATGCCTCTGCAAGGCACAGAGGCATTTGTCCGGGAGCTCCACCGCGAGCACCCGGGGATCATTCTCATGAAGGCCATAGCCAGATCCCACGTCTGGTGGCCTGGTATTGACGCGGACTTGGAGCTCTGCGTCCGAAGGTGCACCATTTGTGCCCAACTCAGCAATGCCCCCAGGGAGGCTCCACTGAGCTCCTAGCCCTGGCCTACCAAACCATGGTCACGGGTGCATGTAGACTGTGCGGGCCCATTCATGGGCAAAATGTTCCTCGTAGTTGTAGATGCATTTTCAAAGTGGATCGAATGCACCATTTTAAACTCAAGCACAACCTCCACCACTGTGGAGAGCCTCGCAACCATGTTTGCAACGCACGGAATCCCTGACATATTGGTCAGTGACAATGGTCCGTGCTTCACCAGCGCAGAATTCCAAGACTTTATAATTGACCACGGCATAAATCACGTCAAGACGGCACCGTTTAAGCCGGCCTCCAATGGCCAGGCGGAGAGAGCAGTGCAAATCATTAAACAAGGCATGCTTAAAATCCAAGGTCCCACGCTGCAGGGTCGCCTGTCGCGACTGCTGCTGGCATACAGATCTCGTCTGCACTCACTGATTGAGATCCCCCCGCGCAACTGTTGATGAAAAGGACTTTAAAAACAAGGCTCTCATTAATCCTCCCTGACATGCACGAAATCGTTGAGGCAAAGCGCCGTAAGCTGACTGAGTACCAAGACAGAAATTCGAGGGGGAGATGGAATGAGGTAGGGGACACAGTGTTTGTACTAAACTATGGCAGGGGTCCCAAATGGCTTGCAGGGACAGTAACGGGCAAGGAAGGAAACAGGCTACTGGTAGTACAAATGGACAATGGCAAAACCTGCCGGAGGCATGTAGACCAAGTCAAAAGCAGATTTACCAACAACATTGCGGAACCAGAGGCAGACTACAATGTGGAACTCGCACCACACCTGGTGGACAGACAGAGGGAACAACCTGAGGAAAGGGCAATCCCAACAGACAGCCCAGGCGAGATACCAGCAACCACACCCAAAGAAAAACAGACACCAAGGCAAACAACTGAACCACAACTCAGACGCTCCACGTGAGAGCGTAGACCACCTGAGAGACTGAACCTATAAAGACAATAAGACCTTGAGGGAGGGTGATGTCATATATCTCACATTATTATATCTAACTGTATCCCAACATGCTATACATGACTGTAATAAGATATGACCTGTAACCACCAGCATACCTTACCACCAGGGGTGCACTTGCAAGAGACAGGTATATAAGGGCAGGTCTCAGGCAAGTGCAGCATTCCAGAGCTGTGACATAAAGGTGCAGGTCCAGATTGACCTTGACTTCACTACATGCCTCGTGTGAATCTGTACTGAGGGGACAGGACTTTACAGTGTCCGTGCCGTTACTTGTTGCCTGAGAAAGTTTGTCCACATGGCACCTTTGGTTCTGGTCCGACAAACACTTTTCGAACAAAAGTTACCAACTTTTATTAGCGAGTACTGGATGTTATGAAAGAATTAACATGAATACAAGTGGCTCCATGACAGAAGCACAAGCCTCTGCACTCAAAGACATCAGCCTAGAAATTGGCTATCATCCCATTTGTGGGCGGTAACATCTGGGACATTTTGCACCAGACGCGGAGCTCCCATCCCAGTCGCTAAATTCGGGTTAACATTCCCGGAAGGAAGTGGAGCGCTACACCAAGCGCCCAGCTTCCTTCCTGGGGCGGGAGCGGGGCGCGCGGCTGAGCAGCGTGGCGCACTGGGCCGCGTAGCGCTACTGCAACCCAGCGGCTCTACCCTGAATTAATAATAGGAACCCACCTACCTGGACCTACCTGGGGGAGAGAGGATGCCGCGCGATCAGTGCCGGGCTGAGCGATCGCCGCACCCTTCCCCACGACCGGTGCTCGACCGGAGCGGGAAGCGAAACGAGTTTATTCAGGAGCAGCCGGCCATCTCCCCGTTAAATTTCGCCGCGGTAGTGGCCGTCAGCCGGGTACTCGTCCCTTGACCCTGTCGCTGTTATTGCCCGATGCAGCTTCAGGGGGGGTGACACCCAGTTTAGGATCTGGGCGCGAACGGTGCGCTGCACACAGCGATGACATCACGATCTCCGGGTGCAGGAGATCGGGGCGCAATGCCATAGCGCCGCCGGTAACCTCCTGCTGGATTTAGCGGGAGTCGTTAGCGGTGCCGCGCTGATCACAGAGTCATTTGCGACTAGGGGGCGCTAACAGGAGGCACCCAAATGCACCCAATTTCTCGCCCATCCTGTAATACAGCTTCCAACGCTTCACAATATTGAGGCTCCTAATATCTTCTTTATGGCTATTACTCGATTCTGAGAACCCTTTTAACATTTCCCAAACTGTAATATAATAGATATCTTAAACACCTGTCATTCCATTTTAAACCTTAAGCTCAGATTACCAGCGCATCAAAGGCAAGTCTTATTCTTCACACGTTTAATCAGGCATGTAACTGGACTTCGTGTTGCCGGGGAGATATCTCTCCTATTTTGAGTTGACGGCTGTTGCAGACAGCGTGGAAGATTCATCGAGTGTAAAAGTAAATGGTGCACTGCTGAAGGTAAGGACTGCATTTTAGGCTCATTGGCAAAAGATCGAGAGGGGAGTTGAGGAGAACTTTTTTCCACACAGAGTTGTCGGGATCGGGATAAATAATTTTCAAGGGGAGTCGGACAGGTGTTTGCTCTTCGAAGACCTGACGGTCCGATTGGCCTCCTTCTGTGCCCAGAAACTTGCAGGGTTACAGACAAAAAGCGGGGGTGTGGGACTGAGCATAACTGCTCTTTCCAAGAGCCGGCATAGGCACGAGGGGCCGAATGGCCTCCTGTGCTGTAAGTTTCTTTGATTCTATGAATGGAATTGGGAACCCAAACTGCGCTCTTTTCGATTGCTGGGCTAGGTTGGCCGCTTTGAGTTGCTGATGTCACATTGATAAAAAAAAGTAGGCCGAGAAATTGGGGTCGTTTGCACCTCCCATTAACGCCCCCCCACCGCCCCACCTCCACTGCAGCGGGCGATGACAGCGACATCACTGTACGCCCCGCTATCGCCCTGGACCCTAACTTGTGTATCGTCCCCCTCCGCTGCGCCCGGCGATGACAGCGTCAGGGGGACGTGGATTGGGTTGCAGGCACCGCTCGCGGGGTGATACTTAAAGGGGAAGTGGCGGCCGTAGGAAAATAAATCTGACGACTTCCTTCAGCGCCCCGTTGGCGCCTTGATCGCGGGGTCCGTGCCGCGATCCGTCATCAGCCCGGCGCTCTGCTTGAGTGCAGGGCGGTTGGTATGGCAGCCCCGCTGCCTGGTGGCCCAGGGAGGCCCGTTTCTTCACTGCAGAGTTTGCAGCTTGGGCTCTTCCCTTTAATGAAGGGAAGAGTCCTTCCTACACGGCCGCGATACGTGCGCCAGTACGTAGCACGGCACTGCGCCCCACTCCCCATCCGTCCGCCCCATTAGCGCCTCAGAAAGGAAGTGGAGAGTGTTATATTGTGCTCGGAAACACCGAATCTACACCAGCATATTTCTTCTTTGAGTCTTGAAGTGTAAGTTTGAACTCATTTAAACGTTCATTCATGCCCATCAGGCACAGCAAGTTTAAGAGCTGCAATTGGGGAAGAGTTTCATTTTTAACGTGACTTATACTACTGCCATAAAAATGCATTCACAGAAATAGAAACAGTGAGGTTAATTTTTTTTTTAAACTGTCAAAAAATTGCAATTAAAAGACTAGCAAAATGATTTTGTTCCCTGCTGTGTCTGAAAATCTGATTGCAGTATATTCAGAGACCCTGGAACAACGCAATTAGAGGATACTTGGGAGGCGGGGCATGACCAGTTTTGTTGATGGAGATTTTATCCTTCCTGGGGCTTTGATGGACGGAAACAAAAGGTCAAGGAGAGGAGACTCGGGCGTGTTGTAGTTACATACATAACTCACTTACAATCTAAATTCAAGCCACAAGAGTAGCTTGTGCCCAGATTACGTACGTATCTAGTCAGTAAACGCGGAGGAAACTCCAAGCCTTGCTTCCTCGTTCCTACCTCTCAGCGGGATGTAAAACTTCCCCTGGAACTATTTCAAAGAAGAGCAGGGGAGTTCTCCCCGTCCTCCCGGGCCAAATGTTTATCCCTCAACCAACATCACTAAAAACAGATTATCTGGGTCATTATTACATTGCTGTTTGTGGGAGCTTGCTGTGTGCAAATTGATTGCTGATTAGAGGCTTTTTAGAATGAGTAGCTATATTTTTTAGATCCTGCCTGGGCTTTCAGTTAAGCAACGTCTTGATTTTAAAATTCTCATCCTTGTTTTCAAATCCCTCATGGCCTCGCCCCTCCCTATCTCTGTAATCTCCTCCAGCCCCACAATCCACCCCCCCCCCCCCCACCGAGATGTCTGCGCTCCTCTAACTCTGCCCTCTTGACCATCCCTGATTATAATCGCTCAACCATTGGTGGCCGTGCCTTCTGTTGCCTGGGCCCCAAGCTCTGGAACTCCCTGCCTGAACCTCTCCGCCTCCCAACTTCTCTTTCCTCCTTCAAGAAGCTCCTGAAAACCTCCCTCTTTGACTAAGCTTTTGGTTTTCTGCGCTAATTTCTACATGTGCGGCCCGGTGTCAAATTGTTTACCTCATGCTACTCCTGTGAAGCACCTTTGGACTTTTCACTACGTTAAAGGCGTTATATAAATACAAGTTGTTGTTGTTGTATAAAGCCAAGTCTTTCTTTCTTCCTTCTCCGACAACAATCCGGTTGGGATGGAGTGTAGAATGTTTCAGTGTAAGGGACGTCGCGGTTGTGTGGGGTGGACTGGTTGGGCTGGGTGCGCTTTGCCTTTCCGCCATTGTTCATTGTTCACAGGTTTATAAGTAACCTCAGGGCTGCTGACCGAGGGCCATGCGGCTCTTTGTCGGCCGGCACGGACACGATGGGCCGAAATGGCCTCCTTTCGCGCTGTAAATTTCTATGTTCTTTCTAATCGGGCTTTTTAAAACTTGTGGATGTCGTCACTTAATCATTCGTTCCCGATTCACTTCACCCTCGTCAAAAATTGTTTTCAGCCAATGTGTTGTAAATTAATTTAAGACAAAAGAGCATGTTATTATGAAGAGCGGTCTGATGCAGTGTGTTGAAAGCGTTCTCAATAACGCACATAATCGCCTTGCATCAGCAGGCTCCACTCTGCATCAAGCTTATTTGCCATATTGTTGTTCAAATGCGATGTTGATAATTGCACTTAAGCCAAGCCATCTACACTACATTAAAATCTGTGACTAGTACATGCACCTTATCCTCCAGATATCACACCCCAGCTGTCACACTTTGTTACATGTCCAAGCCAATCTTGGTACTATTGACCTACAGCCTGAAACTGACAGGTACATTCCAATCTGAAACGTTCCTTAACCAAACAATGATAAATCCCCAATTCAGCTGAGGCTGTGTTTATCCGGCAATGGCCTTCAGGAGTCGCAGATTCACCTCAGTAGCAGAATGATACATTTAGTGGTAGAATGACATAACGGACAGGCCATTCGGCCCAACTGCTCCGTGCCGGTGTTTATCCTCTCACCCCTCTTCATCGACCTCAATCAGTGTAACCCTCCATTCGCTTCTCCCTCGTGTACTCATTGAGCTTTCCCTTAAATGCACCCAGGCTATTCAATAACAGCAAAAATAACACCAACTTGTATTTATATAGCACCTTTAATGTAGTAAAACGTCCCAAGGTGCTTCTCAGGAAGCGTCATCAGATAAATGTTGACACCCAGCCACGTTAGGAGATATTGGGGATAGGTGAGAGGTAGGTTTTAAGGAGAATCTTAGAGAAAAAGAAGAAAGAGAGGTGAAGAGGTTTAGGGAGGGAATCCCAGACCTGAGGACCCAGGCAGCTGAAGGCACGACCGCCAATGGTGGATCGATTAAAATCGGGGATGTTCAAGAGGGCAGAATTTGAAGAAGCGCAGAGATTTCGGAGGGGTGGGAGCAGGGGGTTGTAGGGCTGGAGGAGATTACAGAGATAGGGAGGGGGCGAGGCCTTGGAGGGATTTGAAAACAAGGATGAGAATTTTGAAATCCTGGCGTTGCTTAACCGGGAGCCAATGTAGGTGCCGAGCACAGGGGGTGATGGGTGGACGGGACTTAGGTTAGGTCATGGGTCATGGCAGATGGGTTTTGGAAGAGCTCATTTAGTAATGGTGGAAGATGGGCGGCCGGCCAGGAGCGCATTGGAATAGTCAAGTCTAGAGGTAACAAAGGCATGGAGCAGCAGATGAACCCCAAGCTACTCCCTGTGGTAGTGCGTTCCACATTCTAAGCACTCTCTGGATAAAGGCATTTCTCCTGAATTCCCTCTTGGATTTATTGGTGAAATGAGCCTGGACATCGGTAAACTATTCGTACCGTTTAAGCCACCCAGTGACAAAAGGACCGAGACTCTACATAAAATGTTGTCTTTATAAAGTTGCTGATCATCTATCTTTCACCGAGCAACATCATTGGCGATCTGTGGAGGTAGATGACGAGGTTGGGGAGGGGGTTCGGGTCTTTTCATCCACAGCGCAGATTGCGTGGGCAGTGTTAGGAGCGATCACACCTCCCACCCGATGACACCGCGAGTTGCGGGCACCATTTTAATTGTCGGGCCTCATTTTAATTTGATTGGCGGGTTGCCGGCACTAAATGAACACTGGCAGGCGGCCCGTGGATTTTGGGGGGCGGGTGGGGGGGGAGGGGGTAGGCGGGGTGTGGGGAATCTGACAGCTCCTCCACAAAAACTGAACCTGATGTGAGGCTTTGAAGGTGTGGGAGAGAGGAGCATGTAATCCCTGGGTGGAGTTGGAAGATGGGGGCGGCACTGAGCGACCAGAGGCGAGTGGGAAGACGTTTGTTGGGCCGGGAGGAGTGCGCTTCACCCGGCTGAACAGCAAACATTGCGTCCGGGCCCCACATCCGCCAATCTGCAAACTTCCCGCACCAACAGCAACTAACTATCATTTTCCTCCAATGCTTGAATGTCTCCCTCCTATTTCTTGGAACCGGTTGCAGTATTAAAGGTCAGAGCAGAATGTGATAAACTTTGATTATTAACTCCTCTGGCTTGTTTTCATAGAATCATAGAAGGCTACAGCACAGAAGGAAGCCACTTGGTCCGCCGTGCCTGTGCTGGTTCCTTGGTAGAGCTATCCAATTAATCTCACTCCCCTGCTCTTTTCCCCCTAGACCTGAAAAATTTACCCCTTCAAATTCTCTTTCAAATATTACAATTGAATCTGTAGTTTTCTAATATTTTGAAGAGTGTGGTTGACCATCCTGTTGATCTCTGTCTTGTGTTCATGCTCTGTTTGTTTGCTGCACAAACTCTTACAGGATGGGCATTAGGACCCTATGGGAGCTATTCACAGTTGCTGTATACATCCTGGTTTATGCTGGTTTTGGGGACACCATTTTGGGAGTGGCTATAAAGGGACAGTTAAGTTACTTTAGCCCTGGTTCAGTTAGCCTGTTTATTTACGTACACAACAATCTGCTCCGCGTCAAGTCTTCGAAGACAAAAGCAAAATACTGCGGATGCTGGAATCTGAAATATTGGCCCTGAAATTCCGATCTCCCAGGTCCGTACGAAGTTTCTACGGACCCAGGAAGGCATCGGAAAAGCCGGGTTTCGGCGTGAAATGCGCATGTGCTGAAAACCGTTTTTTCTGATCTGTCAAGTTTCTGGCTTGACAGATCCTTTGTTTCTCGGGAGCGAGGACACTTGCAGGGCAAGATTTCCGATATTTACGAATATCTTGCCCTGCAAATGTCCTTTAAAATCTTGGGCCTGAAAAAGCAGTCGTATCGCCTATTTTTACAGGCGTAAGGGTTTAAAAATATAGAAAAAGCATGATTAAAATAAAAATTTTAAAAACACATTTATGTTAAAGCCCTGCCCACTCAGATAATTTTATTTTAAACCCTAACCCTAACTTTTTTTAAAAATCAGGAACTTTTTTAAATTGAAAAAAACGTGTAACATTTTTAATTTCTATTAGTTTATTGTGTGGGGTGTTTTTTAAATATTTTGTGTCGGCTTTGTGTGTTTTGGGGTTTTTCTCATTCATAGTATAGGAGATTCGTAACTTCCTATGAATGAGAAAATATTTACCTGTGATTGGGTGTCCAGGACACGTGACTCCTGACGTACACACGCTGCGTGTCGTTGGGAGAGGAGGCCTGTGGATCGGAAGTCCCAACGTACGCGGCAGCTCCAGGTAAGTGCGCAGTTTATTTCTATTTTTTCAGGATTTACCCGTGGGAAGCCCTCCTCGGAATTTCAGGGCCCATAACAGAAAATGTTAGAAATCTCAGCACGTCAAGCAGCATCTGTGGAAAGAAACAAAGTTAACATTTCAGGTCTGTGACCCTTTCCCAGAACTGGAAAAGTCAGAGATGTAACTGGCTTTAACTTAATGCAGGGTCAGGGAAAAGGGGGGAGGGGAAGAAAGAACAAAAGGGAAGGTCTGTGATAGGGTGGAAGGCAGGAGAGATTAGAGAGACAAAAGGGATGATAGACACAAATGAGATGGTAATGGAACAAGTTAAGAAACAAAAGATGGGTCTCGATGAGTGTGAATGGTGGAATTATCACCAGCTTCCGTGGGAAAGAGAAAAAAAGGGGGTGTAAAACTAAGGGAAAAACTCTGGGCAGAGGTAATGGTCTGAAATTGTCGAACTCGATGTTGAGTTCGAGAAGGCTGTAAAGTGATAAACGAAAGATGAGGTGCTGTTCCTTGAGCTTGCGTTGAGCTTTGTTGGAACATTGTTGGAGGCCAAGGAAGGAGTGGTCAGAGTGGGAGTGGAGTGGAGAATTAAAGTGACAGGCGACCAGAAGCTCAGGGTCACACTTGCGGACTGAATGGAGGTGCTCCACAAAGCAGTCACCCAATCTGCGTTTAGTCTCCCCAACGTTGAGAAGACCGTGTCGTGAGCAGCGAATACAGTATACTAAATTGAAAGAAGTACAAGTAAGTCGCCATTTCACCTGGAAGGAGTGTTTGGGGCCCTGGACAGTGGGAAGGGAGGAGGTAAAAGGGCAGGTGTTGCATCTCCTGCGCTTGCACGGGAAGGTGCTGTGGGAAGGGGAGGGGGTGCTGGGGGTGACTGCGGAATGGATCAAGGTGTCGCGGAGGGAGCGGTCCCTTCGGAATGCTGAGAGGGGAGGGGAGGGGAAGATGTGATTGGTGGTGGGATCACGCTGGAGGTGGCGGAAATGGCGGAGAATGATCCGTTGAACGTGGAGACTGGTGGGATGAAAGGTGAGGACAAGGGGAACCCTTTCGTGGTTCTGAAAGGGATGGGAAGGGGTGAGAGCAGAGGTGCGGGAAGTAGAACGGACACGGTCGAGGGCCATGTTAACCATGGTGGAGGGGAATTCTCTGTTGAGGAAAAAGGAAGACATGTCAGAGGCACTAGTGTGAAAGGTGGTGTCATCAGAGCAGATCGATGGAGACGGAGAAACTGGGAGAATGGAATGGGGTCCTTACAGGATGCGGGGTGGGAGGATGTGTAGTCCAGGTAGCTGTGGGAGTCAGTGGCTTATAGTGGATATTGGTCGAAAGCCTAATCCCAGTGATGAAGACGGAGAAGTCGAGGAAGGGAAGGGAAGAGTCGGAGATGGACCGTGTGAAGGTGAGGGAAGGGTGGAAATTGGATGCAAAGTGAATGAAATTTTCTAGTTCAGGGCGAGAGCAGGAAACGGCACTGATACAGTCATCAATGTACCGGAAAAAGAGGTGAGGGAGGGGACCCGAGTAGGATTGGAACAAAGAATGTTCCACATATCCCACGACAAGGCAGGCATAGCTGGGACCCATGTGGGTTCCCATAGCAACACCTTTAATTTGGAGGAAGTGAGTGGCGTTAAAGGAGAAGTTGTTCAATGTGAGAACACGTTCAGCCAGGGGGAGGAGGGTAGGGGATGGGGACTGGTTGGGCCTCTGCTCGAGGAAGAAGCGGAGCGCCCTCAGGCCGTCCTGGTGAGGGATGGAAGTGTCGAGGGATTGGACGTCCATGGTGAAAAGGAGACAGTTGGGGCCGGGAAACTGGAAACTGTTAAAGTGGCGGAGGGCGCGGAGGAATCGTGGACGTAGGTGGGAAGAGAGTGGACAAGGGGAGAAAATATAGAGTTGAGATAGGAAGAAACAAGTTCTGTGGGGCAAGAACAGGCTGAAACGATGGGTCTACCGGGGCAGTCCTGTTTGTGGATCTTGGGCAGGAGGTAGAAGTGGGCTGTGTGGGGTTGGGGAACTATGAGGTTGATGGCTGTGGAGGGAAGATCTCCAGAGGAGATGAGGTCAGTGACGGTCTGGGAAATGATGGCCTGATGTTCAGTAGTGGGGTCATGGTCCAGGGGGAGGTCGGAGGAGGTGTCAGGGAGTTGCCGATCAGCCTCTGCAAGGTGGAGGTCGGTTCGCCAAACAACAACAGTGCCACCCTGGTCAGCAGCTTTAATGACAATGTTGGGGTTGGATCGAGCGAGCGGAGTGCTGCAAGTTCAGAGGGAGGTAGGTTGGAGTGAGTGAGGGGAGCAGAGAAATTGAGACGACTGATGTCCTGTCGGCAGGTCGCAATGAAAAGATCCAGAGAGGGTAAGAGGCCAGAGGGAGGGGTCCAGGTAGAGTGAGAATTCTGAAAATGCGAGAAAGGGTCAGCTGTGCATGGGGAGCATAAAAACATAAGAAATAGGAACAGGAGTAGGCCGTTTGGCCCCTTGAGCCTGCTCCGCTATTCAATAAGATCATGGCTGATCTGATCCTGGCCTCAAATCCACTTCCCCGCCCGCTCCCCATAACCCTTGACTCCCTTTTCATTCAAAAATCTGTCTATCTCTGCCTTAAATATATTCAAAGATCCAGCCTCCTCAGCTCTCTGGGGTAGAGAATTCCAAAGATTCACGCCCTCTGAGAAAAAAAATTCCTCCTCATTTCTGTTTTAAATGGGCGACCCCTTATTCTGAAACTATATCCTCAGTTCTAGATTTCCCCATGAGGGGAAACATCCTCTCTGCATCCACCGTGTCAAGCCCCCTCAGAATCTTATGTTTCAATAAGATCCCCTCTCATTATTCTAAACTGCAATGAGTATAGGCCCAACCTGCTCAACCTTTCTTCATATGACAACCCCTTCATCTCAGGAATCAACCTTGTGAGCCTTCTCTGAACTGCTTCCAATGCAAGTATACCCTTCCTCAAATAAGGAGATCAAAAATATACGCAGTACTCCAGGTGTGGTCTTACCAACGCCCTTTACAGTTGTAGCAGGATTTCCCTACTTTTATACTCTATCCCCCTTGCAATAAAGGCCAACATTCCATTTGCCTTCCCGATCGCCTTCCTGGGACGACTCCTGGCCAAAGAACCAAAGAAGCTGGCACGGAGGCAAAGGTCGCATAAAAAGGGCCCAATGTCGTGCCAAGCTCGAAATTCTTTGAGATGGGGGAGTAAGGGAATGAAGCTCAAGCTGTGGACTGATTGTTCGGGGTCAGAGAGGGGAAGGTCAGAGGGGATAGTGAAAGCACGGGATGGGGTGAGATTGGAAGAAGGGATTGGATCAGAGGGAAGTGAAGGAGAAGAAGGTTCCGGAGGGAGGGGCGTTGGTGTCCAAGAGTTGTTGAAGCTTACGATCCTTGACACTGAAAGGGAGGAAAAAAGTATTTTATTAAAGTTTTCTAAGACTCCTGGTTCACATTAAGCTTCATCCTTAGTTATTTCAACAGCATTCATGGAGCAGGTCTGTTGTCGACTACCCCTTCCTGTATATGCATGAAACTTCCTCTGCCATTTTTCCGCCTCCTATCAAACTAATGACAGGTGGTGAGTGTAGCACACTTGGGAAGAAAGAAGTGAACTTAATCCTATGGTTCCCAAAACTCTCCACCACCGGGGCTTTTCCTCATGTCACATCTGAGTCCATTGTAGACTCACCGATAGAGATTGATACCTACGATAAGCCAAGAACTCCATTATCATTGTGCCATGTGGGTACCAGGATGGCAGAAGGTGAACAAGGTGTACGCTGGCCATTTCTTGTTCAGCAATTCCTATGTTCCGAACTCATCCTGTAATCTCTAGGCTGCCTGGAAGTTCGCTGCCCCTCCCTCCGAGTTTGCTTTCATCTGTAAGTGTGACCATCTTGCATTGAGCTTCTGAATCCAGGTTGTTTGTGTGAGTTAGAAACAGTCATGTTCTCAACACTGAGCTCGTTCTTCACTCCCAGGGTTTACCTGAATCAACATTAGGGAATGGTGGTATCGTGATAAGGTGGACCCATAGTCCGGACAGGAGTTCAGAGTCCACCACGGCAGCTGGGGAATTTAAATTCAGTTAACTAAATAAATCTGGAATAAAAAACTAATATCAGTAATGGTGACCATGAAACTATCAGATTGTCATTAAAAACCCATCTGTTTAATACTAATGTCCTTTAGGGAAGGAAATCTGCCGTCCTTATGCGGTCTGGCCGATATGTGACTCCAGACCCACAACAATGTGGTTGACTCTTAACCGCACTCTGAAATGGCCCAGCGAGACACTCAAGGGCAATTAGGGATGGGCAATAAATGCTGGCCTTGCCAGCGACACCCACATCCTGTGAACGAATAAAAAAAGCACAAGTTTGAGTTTAATTAACTGACGTGGAACTTTAGCAGAATCTTTATGGTCATGGATTGTACCAAGTCCACTTTTGGTTGTTACTTCCTCAAGTTCAAGAGTTTGGTGAGGCAGGTTATTCCCATCTGATTCAAAATCCCATTCACCCATCATCCCTGTGTGCTCTGTCTTACCTTGGCTCCCAGTCTAGCAATGCCTTGATTTTAACATTCTCATCCTCGCGTTCAAATCCCGCCATGGCCTCACTCCTCCCTATCTCTGTAACCTTCTCCAGCCCTGCAACCCTCCGAGAGCTCTGTGTTCCTCCTCATCTGGCCTCTTGCACCCCTCACATCCTTTGTCCCACCATTGTCGGCCATGCCTACAGCCCTCTGGACCCTCAGCTCCAGAATTACCTTCTTGGGTCCTGGGGCCAATATTCATCCCTGAATCAACATAACAAAAAACAGATTATCTGGTCATTATCACATTGCTGCTTGTGGGAG
Organism: Pristiophorus japonicus; assembly: GCF_044704955.1. Taxonomy (NCBI): domain Eukaryota; kingdom Metazoa; phylum Chordata; class Chondrichthyes; family Pristiophoridae; genus Pristiophorus; species Pristiophorus japonicus. Next base: position 11,044,755 of record NC_091987.1, read on the forward strand.
CTTGCTGTGTGCAAATTGGCTGCTGCATTTCCCACATTACAACAGTGACTACACTCCAAAAGTACTTCATTGGCTGTAAAGTGCTTTGAGATTCCGGTGGTCGTGAAAGGCGCTATATAAATGCAAGTCTTTCTTTCCTTCCTTCCTTCCTTCGTTCCTTCCTTCCTTTCTTTCTATCTATCTATCTTTCTATATATCTTTCTATCTTAAATCTCTCCACCTCTCTCTCTCTCCTCCTTTAAGACATGCCTTAAAACCTGCCATTTTGACCAAGCTTTTTGTCCCTATCCTGATGGATCCATGTTTTATGCCGTGTCAATTTATTTTTCCTGACACACTCCTGGGGGACATTTTACTGTATTAACGATGCTTTATAGTTGTTGTCTGTTGTTAATTGGATTCCAGTTGTACAGATAATCTTCATGTTTATTCCTGATAATGAATTATATTGGCCCTGAATTTGCGGCCCCTATGGGCGTGTATGAGGTGACTTGCCCAGCTTCTGCCCTGTGAATGCCCTTGAAAATCTTACGACTCATAAAAGCAGGCGTAAGACGTTTAAATGTCAGAAAAATACACTTTTTTCAATAATTTAAACATTTAAAATCCTGTGAAATAAAGTACGTTTATTTTTAGACTCTTTAAAATATGTAAATTTATTTTTCAAAAAATTACATTTTTGCTTTAAATAATTAATTAAATTCTACTTTGATTCATTTTAAATATGTGATTTTTAAAAAAAGTTTATTTTATGTGTTTGTGTGTTTTTGGAGTATTCCCATTCATACATCATCATCATCATAGGTAGTCCCTCGTATCGAGGATGACTTGCTTCCACGCCAAAAAAGGATGAGTTCACAGGTGTTTCAATGAAGGACCTGACATACCAGGCCCTGAACTACATCCTGAAGGGTGGAAGATACCTGTGCGTGGATTTTTTTAACTTTGGGTGACCGTTGCACACCAGCCACCACACGGGTTTGACAGAGCTCGGTCTTGGTCCAGTGGCAAGGATTAACCAGGACGACTGGAGACCAGCTCTGCTGCACGGACCTGGGGCGCTCACATATCACAGTGTGGGCTGGCCCATGCTGCCCCTGGGCCCTCGCCTCTTCCGGGCCCCGAACTCACGCCTCTCCTGGGCCCCAATCACGTCGCTCCATGATCTCTCGCCACTCCTGCGCCCCGACCTCGCCGCCCATGCTCCAATCACCGACCTGGACCTTGGTGAAGTCCAATCCAGTCACCCTCTTCACAGCCGTCACTCTCCAGCACGCGGTGTGCTGCTTTGAAGGCCCCAACCTGCTGGTGGTCCATGCGGGTCGGGGCCTTCCAAACATGCAGAACTCACTACTAGTATAAATGGGAATACCCCGACTTGGATTGGTTGGACTGGCCCAGGTGATTCCAGGGACACGTATGAAACGCCTGCGACCCTGGGATACATGGGCCTCGAAGCAGGCTTCCGTGTAGACCGGGACCGCAAGTCTCCAAACCTCCTGGACCATCAGGTAGCTTCGTAGAAATTTTTCAGGTTGGAGGCATTCTGCCCGCGGGAACCTCCGACCGTAATTTCTGGGTCTTTATCTCACAGGGAATTGATGTAAGACTCATGGATCTGTCTTGCTAAAGATTTGGGGGAAAATGTCTCATCCTCTTTCATACATTGCTTCCACTTGCTTCTTTGAAACCTGCCATGGTTCATATCTTCCTTTCTTTGCTCCACAGACCAGTTTCTGATGGTCGAGAACAACAACCTGAAGATCCGACACATCAGTAAGAAGAACGAAGGTGTTTACCGATGCGAGGGCAGAGTGGAAGCGCGCGGGGAGGTCGATTTTAGAGATATCGCCGTCATTGTCAATGGTAAGAAAACGTAATCGCTATAAACATTTTTTTGCACCCGGGTATTGTATGCTGTTTAATTGCGAGCTAATCATGTACAAACCACTCAGCCAGCTTGTTGAATTTTTAATATTAAGTACATTTAGTGATGTTACAATGATAGAGCATGTGCCATACTGGCTCGTCTCAGCTGTGGTTCAGTGGGTAGCACACTCGCCTCTGAGTCAGAAGGTTGTGGATTCAAGTCCCACTCCAGGGTCTCAAGCACATAAATCTCAGCTGACGCTCCAGTGAAGTGCTGAGGGAGTACTGCATTGTCGGAGGTGCCATCTTTTGGATGAGACGTTAAACCGAGGCCTGGTCTGCTCTCTCAGGTGGATGTAAAAGATCCCATGGCACTATTTTGAAGAGGAGCAGGGGAGTTATCCCCAGTGTCCTGGCCAACATTTATCCCTCAATCAACATCACTAAAACAGATTATCTGGTCATTATCACATTGCTGTTTGTGGGAGCTTGCTGTGCCCAAATTGGCTGCCACGTTTCCCACATTACAACAGCGACTACACCCCAAAAGTACTTCATTGGCTGTAAAGCGCTTTGAGACGTCCGGTGATCGTGAAAGGAGCTATATAAATATGAGTCTTCCTTTCTTTATGTCTCGATTTTAAGATTCTCATCCTTGTTTTCAAATCTCCATGGCCTCGGCCCTCTCTATCTCTGTAACCTCCTCCAGCCTCACAATCCCCCGAGATCTCTGCGCTCCTCCAATGCTGCCCTCCTGCGCATCACCGATTCTAATCGCTCCACCATTGGTGGCCGAACATTCAGCTGCCTGGGCCCGAAACTCTAGAAATCCTTCCCTAAACCTCTCTACCTCTCTCTCCTCCTTTAAGACACTCCTTAAAACCTACGTCAGCAAAGTCCCAATGTCTCCTTATGCGGCTGGGTGGCACATTTTGTTTGAGCTCCTGTGAACAGCCTTGGGCCGTTTACTTACATTAAAGGCACTATATAAATGCAAGCTGCTATTGTATACAGATAAATCTCCATGTGTGAATCAATAGTCTAAGGATAAGGGGTAAGCCATTTAGGACCGAGATGAGGAGAAATTTCTTCACCCAGAGAGTGGTGAACCTGTGGAATTCTCTACCACAGAAAGTTGTTGAGGCCAATTCACTAAATATATTCAAAAAGGAGTTAGATGTAGTCCTTACTACTAGGGGGATCAAGGGGTATGGCAAGAAAGCAGGAATGGGGTACTGAAGTTGCATGTTCAGCCATGAACTCATTGAATGGCGGTGCAGGTTCGAAGGGCCGAATGGCCTACTCCTGCACCTATTTTCTATGTTTCTATGTTAATAGCCAATGATACAAATGGAGAAAGTACCAATGGGACACTGTTGTCCTCCATTCCTATCTCCCCTCCCACTCAACCACTGCAAATTAGGTCTGATTCTGCTTTGCGTCTCAATATTTTTGAAAGGACCTTGATTTCAGAAAGAATTAGGGAACTGAAAGCAGTGCGTGTCAAAGATAGAAACAAGCGACAAGAACAGTTATGATTTCTTTCATGCAATCCAGAAGGATCCTGGGTACCTGCGCCAGCTCCGAACTCACAGTTTTTCAAAGAAAGGTTTGTTTGCTGCAGCACATAAACATAAGAACATAAAAAATAGGAACAGGAGTAAGCCATACGGCACCTCGAGCCTGCTCCGCTATTCAATAAGATCATGGCTGATCTGATCATGGACTCAGCTCCACTTCCCCATCTGCTCCCCATAATCCCTTATCCTCACCCCACCTCCTTTTCCTTTCTGTCTGTCCTTCCGTATTGTCAAGTACCCCTGAATATTTAATTCCCAGTCCTGGTCACCTTGCAACCAGATCATACCCATTTGTCTCAATTTGTGCCGTCAACTCATCTATTTTGCTAAAAATCCTACGTGCATTCAGACAAAGTGCCTTTAAGTTTGTTTTTTTTTACCCTTTTTTCTTACTTGTTTCCTCCTTCAAACTCACTTTCTTTATTTTTGTTTTCTAGTTCCAGCTTTACTCCCCTCCCTACTGAATCTATCCAATCTGCCTGCCAAGCTAATTTAAGCCCTCCCCAACAGTACGAGCAAACCGCCCTCCCCCCGCGAGGATATTGGTCCCAGCTCTGTTGAGGTGCAACCCGTCTGGCTTGTACAGGTCCCACCTCCCCCCGAAGCGGTCCCAATGCCTCAGGAAACGAAAGCCCTCCCGCCTGAACCATCTCTCCAGCCACGCATTCATCTTCTCTATCCTTCTATTTCTTTACTCACACGTTGTGGTCCGGTGGTGTTGGAGCAAGGTTACTGGACTAGTAGTCCAGAGTTCAGGACTAATAATCCAGGGAATGTGAGTTCAAATTCCACCGTGGCACTCTACGTAAGGTGGCTGTGCCCCGTTTTTCCCTCAAGCAGGCAGAGGACAGTCATTTACCAAGAGCGTTTCATGACTTCAGGACGTCCCAAAGTGCTTTACAGCCAATGAAGTTCCCTTTAAGCTGCGTGGTCGCATGGTGTTCCAAAGCTCTTGTGCAGCCAGCTCAGCGGCTCCTAAATAGAAAAATCGCACGTACGCGGAATTTTGAGTGGACCGAGCGGGCCAAAGAAAAACTAACGGGAGCATTGGTGGTCACTGTGGCAGAGCACGGCCCAGCCCACACTGCGATATGTGTGCGCACTGGGTCCGTGCAGTACAGCAGGTCTCCAGTCGTCCTGGTTAACCCTTGCCACTGGACCAAGACCTAGCTCTGTCGAGCCCGTGTGGTGGCTGGTGTGCAACGGCCACCCCACGTTAAAAAAATCCACGCACAGGCATCTTCCAGCACCTCAATTGGAGTTCAGGACTGGAACATCGGGTCCTTCATTGAAACATCTGTGAACTCTTGTGGAAACAAGTCATCCTCGCTCGAGGGACTGCCTATGATGGTGTAGGAAACGCGGCAGCCAGTTTGCGCTCAGCAAGGTCCCACAAGCAGCAACTTGACCAGATAATCTATTTCAATGATGTTTGTTGGGGACACCAGGGAGAACGCCCCAGCTCTTCATTGAATAGTGCCGTAGGATCTTTTACGTCCAACTGAGAGAGCAGAAGAAGCCTCTATTTAATGTCTCATTGGAAAGTTGTCCATGAGGGTTCTGACATTCCAGGTCCCAAAATTCATATTGAAGGGTGGAAGATGCCAGTGCGTGAGTTCTTTTAACGTGGGGTGGCTGTTGCACACTGGCTACCACACGGGCTTAGCTGAGCATGGTCTTGGTCCAGTGGCAAGGGGGTCCAAGACGACTGGAGAGCAGGCACTGCTGTATGAGCCTAATTGCGTATGGTGAGATGCAGGCCGTAAGCTTGGTGCTGAGCAGCGCCATTGGAAATACGCCATTGACACTCCCTCAGTACTGCACTAAAGTGTCTGCCTAGATTATGTGCTTAATTCTATAGAGTGAGACTTGAATGCTTAACATTCTGACTCAGAGCTGAGAATGCTATCACAGTGGTACTTTCTGGGCTTCATTGGTTCTAGTTGAGCTCCCAAACCATATTTTAATAATCGTTTAAAGCTAAATATCATAATTTTTCCTGAGGGAAGGACTTTGAGGAGAAAGATAAGGTAAGGTGGTTTAAGAAGGCATGCGGGATACTTTCCTTTATTAGCTGAGGCAATGAATATAAGAGCAAGGAGGTTATGCTTGAATTGTACCAAACACTAATTAGGCCACAGCTAGAGTACTGCGTGCAGTTCTGGTCACCACTTTACAGGAAAGATGTGATCGCACTCGAGAGGGTACAGAGGAGATTTACGAGGATGTTGCCTGGACTAGAGAATTTTAGCTATGAGGAAAGATTGGATAGGCTGTGTTTGTTTTCTTTGAAACAGAGGAGGCTGAGGGGAGACTTGATTGAGGTGTATAAAATTATGAGGGGCCTAAATAGAGGGGATAGGAAGGACCTATTTCCCTTAGCGGGGGGGGGGGGAGGGGATTTAATAACCAGGGGGCATAGATTTAAAGTCATTGGCAGGAGGGTTAGAGGGGATTTGAGGAGAACTTTCTTCACCCAGAGGGTGGTGGGGGTCTGGAACTCACTGCCTGAAAGGGTGGTAGAGGCAGAAACCCTCACTGCATTTAAAAAGTATTTGGATGTGCACTTGAAGTGCCGTAACCTACAGGGCAACGGACCAAAAGCTGGAAAGTGGGATTAGGCTGGATAGCTCTTTGTTGGCCGGCGCAGACACGATGGGTCGAATGGCCTCCTTCTGTGCCGTAAATTTCTAAGATTCTATGATAGTCTCGCTAGGTCATACAGCAATGATCTCGGGCTGGAACCAGCTCATGTAAGGCACGGTTCCAATCCCATGGTGATAGTAATGGCTGTAGACCTTGGTTTACTCCATTACTTCCCGAATCTAGGAACCATCTGATCCTCTGCAACTGAATCCCTCGCCAGAGACTGGGGGAATGGTAGCATAGTGGTTAGGTTAAAGTGACCTCGTACTCCAGAGGCCTGGACTAATGATCCAGAGACATGAGTTCAAATCCCACCATGACAGCTGGGGAATTTAGATTCAGTGAATTAAATAAATCCAGAATTAAAAAGTTAGTAACAGTAATGGTGACCATGATTGTTGTAGAAGCCTAGCTGATTCATTAATGACCTTTAGGGAAGGAAATCTGTTGAGTTTACCTGGTCTGGGCTGCATGTGACTCCCCAGACCCACAGCAATGTGGTTGACTCTTAACTACCCTCTGCAGTTCAAGAAGGTGGCTCCCCTCCATCATCTCAAGGGCAATTCGGGATGGGCAATAAATGTCGGCCTTGCCAGCGATGCACACATCCTGTGAATAAATGTAAAGAAAATAAGCTTCAGAAGTGCCTGAATGAGCTTGAGTGATAACACCTGAGCAACTAATGATTGCAAATGTGTCAGAACAGCAGAATATTACACCTTAATGCTATTTTTCACTTGTTGGTGTAAGATTTCACAGTTTAATCTTTCCTGGGATGTTAATAGGATATCTGTAACAAGGCTGGCATGATTAGGCCGAGTCTCTGAGGATCAAAGTCATCGGCTGGGGGAATCTGTAACATCTGATCCTTCATCGGCAGTGACAGGTCTGCCTGCAGTGAGCTGCTCCAGGCTGGCTGCTTCATTAACCAGTGAGATGATCACTCCACCTATATATTCCACCTCGCTCCTGGGCCCCAACCCGCCATTCATCTCGTTTCCATACTCCAAAAAAGCAGCTAAATACTGAGCGTGGAATAATAGTCGCTGCACTTCCATTCTGGAGCCGAACGCTCAGATCACGCCGGAATTTCTCTCAATAGTTGGTGAAATCTGCCCTCTCTACCGCGCTCAGGATCTGTTAGACTGCTATCTGTTGACCGTGAGTTCTAAATTAGCCAGCCTTGCAAACATGGGTCAGCACGAAAATGCTGCAGTCAAAACACGAACGAAAAGGGGCGGTGTAAATTCATCATGGGCGGTAATGTAAAACGGGCGACAGCACATGGGCAGTCCATTTTATACCACATGCAAATTTATTTTCCTCTGAAGTCAACGGAAAAGACAATTGGGTAGAGAGCAAATCATGCTGCCCACTTGCGATCATTTGTTTTGTGCTACGGACCAAAATGAATTTACACACTAGGAACATAGGATCAGGAGGTGGCCATTCAGCCTCTCGAGCCAGTTCTGGCATTCATTGAGATCATGGCTGATCTGTGATCTAACTCCATATACCCGCCTTTGCCCATATCCCTTAATATCTTTGTTTAACAGGAAGCTATCAATCTCGGTTTTTAAAATTAACAATTGATCGAGCACCAATTGCCGTTTGCAGAAGGGCCGTTTGTAATAAGGGAATATAAGAACAGGAGGAGGCCATTCAGTCCCTCGAACCTGCTCCACCATTCAATGAGATCATGGCTGATCTGTGACCTAACTCCATATACCCACCTATGGCTCATATCCCTTAATACTTTTAGTTAACAGAACGCTAGCATCAATTGCCATTTGCGGAAGAGAGTTCCAAACTTTTACCACCCTTTGTGTGCAGCAGTGTTTCCTAATTTCACTTCTGTAAGGTCTGGTTCTAATTTTTAGACAATATCCCCTAGTCCTAGAATCCCCAACCAGCAGAAATAGATTGTCTCTATCTATCCTACCTGTTCCTCTTAATATCCAGAACTTTGTCAAGACTGGATTCTGGGGACAAGAATTGAGTGGCAGGATATTTATTCCATCTAGATTATACCTCTACAAGTCGATGCAAGAGATCCATCCCATGACACTATATTTGGAGCCAATGCAGTTTTTCCCGGTGTCCTGGGCCAATATTTATCCCTCAACTAACAGCACTAAAAACAGATTATGTGGTCATTATCTTGTTGCTGTTTGTGGGAGCTTGCTGCGTGTCATGTCCTGCTGCATTTCCTACATTACAACCGTGACTACACTTCGAAATGGATGTCATTAGTTGGAAAGTGCTTTGGGACATCCTGAGGTCTTTCTTTTCCGTTTGAACGCAGGCCTTGCACATTAATGGTTTCTCGTCACGTCTACAAAACTGACACCCCGAGGGACAGAGTGACGTGATCTGCAAAACACGCCACAGGTCAAGCTCCCCCGTGATCACAAAGTGTGAGATGTTTCCCTGATTCCCGAGGGTCGTCAGTGAACATTAATCCAAACATATAACCGACACGGTTGATTAATTGTACTGCAAGTTGACTCATCCCTATTCCCACCCCCATGTGAGCATTGCCTTTCCTCCAGTGCATGGCTTGCCAGGTGCTGCTTTCAACAGCGTGAGTCAATGGAGTAACCTTGCCTGTGTTTTGCTGAGAAACATAGAAACATAGAAAGTAGGTGCAGGAGTAGGCCATTCGGCCCTCCGAGCCTGCACCACCACTCAACATGATCATGGCTGATCATGCAACTTCAGTACCCCATTCCTGCATTGTCTTCATATGCCTTGATCCCTTTAGCCGTAACGGCCACATCTAACTCCCTTTTGACTATATCTAACGAACTGTTCTCAACAACTTTCTGTGGTAGAGAATTCCACAGGTTCACAATTCTCTGAGTGAAGAAGTTTCTCCTCATCTCGGTCTTAAATGGCTTGCCCCTTATCCTTCGACTGTGACCCCTGGTTCTGGACTTCCCCAACATCGGGAACATTCTTCCTGCATCTAACCTGTCCAATCCCGTCAGAATTTTATATGTTTCTATGAGATCCCCTCTCATTCTTCTAAATTCCAGTGAATATATGCCTAGTCGATCCAGTCTTTCTTCATCTGTCAGTCCTGCCATCCCGGGAATCAGTCTGGTGAACCTTCACTGCACTCCCTCAATAGCAAGCACGTCCTTCCTTAGATTAGGAGACCAAAACTGCACACAATACTCAAGATTGTGATCTTACCAAGGCTCTGTACAACTGCAGTAAGACCTCCCTGCCCCTATACTCAAATCCCCTCGCTATGAAGGCCAGCATGCCATTTGCTTTCTTTACTGCCTGCTGCACCTGCATGCCTACCTTCAATGACTGATATACCATGACACCCAGGTCTCGTTGCACCTCCCCTTTTACTAATCTGTCACCATTCAGATAATAATCTGTTTTCCTGTTTTTGCCATCAAAGTGGATAACCTCTCATTTATTCACATGATATTGCATCTGCCATGCATTTGCCCATTCTTGTGGGCCGCCTTCCCCCAAACTCCCCGACCATTGGACCCCCCACACCCACCCCTTCCCTCCGGTTGCAGCCTCCGTCCAATGTGCCCCACCCCACCGGAAACCAGGCTGGCAATCAGGCTCAATTCTGGAGGGGAGCCTGCCCGTAACATCATGCCTTCATCACTCATCCATGCCTTTCCTACCTCTAGACTTGACTATTCCAACGCATTCCTGGCTGGCCTTCCACATTCTACCCTTCGTAAACTAGAGGTGATCAAAAACTCGGCTGTCCCGTGTCCTAACTCGCACCAAGTCCCGCTCACCCATCACCCCCTGTACTCGCTGACCTACATTGGCTCCTAGTTAAGCAACGCCTCAATTTCAAAATTTCCATCCTTGTTTTCGCCCCCTCCCTTTCTCTGTAATCTCCTCCGGCCTCACTCACAACCCCCCCGCCCCCCCGCCCCCGAGATGTCTGCGCTCCTCTAATTCTGCTCTCTTGAGCATCCTTGATTATAATCGCCCAACCATTGGTGGCCGTGCCTTCTGTTGCCTCGGCCCTAAGGTCTGGAACTCCCTGCCTAAACCTCTCTGCCTCTCTTTCCTCCTTCAAGACACTCCTTAAAACCTACCTCTTTGACCAAGCTTTTGCTCATTATGCGGCTCGGTGTTAATTTTTTAATCTCATAATACTCCTATGAACGCCTTGGGACGTCTCACTACTTTAAAGATGCTATCTAAATACAAGTTGTTGTCGTTGTCACAGGCACACAGTGGAGTTAAAACTCTAGTGTGCCCACCCCCCAGCTCCCTCCCCCCGCCCCCCCGCCACCCCACGCTCCCCCCAATGCAAAAAACTTAAAATTCCAGCCATTGATATCAAGCAGATTAAACTATAATTATCTTTCGTGCCAATACCTTCATTAGGTGGATTTAGCCTTACATAACACATTGCGAGGGTCATTAAACTAGTCCTCAGCCTATTAATTTTCTCGATCAACCTCTTATTTTAAAGGACATTAGCATCTAATGAGCCGCCATTTGTGTGAGCAGATTGCTGTCCCGATTATAAGCGGATGCGAACTAAATGAAAATGCGGTCTTTAAAAGTGAGAATAAGCCACGAGTATTAATTACAGGATCAGAGAAACACAACTAGCACTGTGCATGTTAATCAACTCCGTTAAAGATCTTACAAATAAGAAAATGGAAAAAAAATTCTTCAGCTCTTTCACATTTATGGAAATGTTAAATCAGCTAAAATCAATGTCGTTCCGTTTCATCTCTGGCCCCAGCATCTAGGGTGTGTCGACATTCACATATTTGCAAAAACACAATGTGGACATTGACTGCACTGGCTCTGACTCAATGCTATCACCCCCCCGCCCCACCACCCCCACATTCCGTTCTCCTACCCTCACCCCGTCCATACCCCTCCTCCCAGGAATATAAGAACATAAGAAATAGGAGCAGGAGTAGGCCCTTCCGAGCCTGCTGCGCCATTCAATAAGATCATGGCTGATCTGATCATGTACTCAGCTCCACTTCCCCGCCCGCTCCCCATAACCCCATAGTTAGGAATTATTCTGGTGTGAAGTCCAGTTAGAAAACCCACTGATGTAGGGAAGCATGGCATTTTTGTTAGTTTGTATTACAACAACAACAACTTGAGTTTATATAACACCTTTAATGTAGTAAAACGTCCTGAGGCGCCTCACGGGGGAGTTATGAAACAAAATTTGACACCAAGCCACATAAGGAGAAATTAGCGCAGGTCAAAGATAGGTTTGGGCCTTAGATGTGGCCCTTATGGCTAAAGGGATCAGGGGGTATGGAGAGAAAGCAGGAATGGGGTACTGAAGTTGCATGATCAGCCAAGATCATATTGAATGGTGGTGCAGGCTCGAAGGACCGAATGGCCTACTCCTGCACCTATTTTCTATGTTTCGATGTTTTAAGGAGCGTCTTAAAGAAGCAAAGAAAGGTAGAGAGGCGGGGAGATTTAGGGAGCGAGTTCCAGAGCTTATGGCCCTAGCAGCTGAAGGCACGGCCACCAATGGTTGAGTGATTATAATCAGAGTGATGCTCAAGGGGGCAGAATTAGAGGAACACAGATATCTCGAGGGAGGTGGGCACGGTTATGGGGCTGAAGGAGATTACAGAGATAGGGAGGGGCGAGGCCACGGAGGGATTTGAAAATAAGGATGGGAATTTTAAAATCGAGGCATTGCTTAACCGGGAGCCAATGTAGGTCAGCGAGTACAGGGGTGATGTGTGAGCGGCATTTGGTGCGAGTTAGGACACGGGCAGCTGAGTTTTGGATCATCTCAAGTTTACCTAGAGTAGAACGTGGGAGGCCAGCTCGGAGTGCTTTAAAATAGTCAATAATCCAGAGGCCTGGACTAATGATCCCACCACCGCAGCTTGATTAAAATAAGTATTAAAAAAGTTAGGTTCAGTAATGAAACTACTGGATGGTCGTAAAACCCCATCTGGCTCAAATGCCACCCTTCCCTGGTCTGGCCTACATGTGACTCCAGACCCACAGCGGTTTGGTTGACTCTTAAGCGGCTGAGCAAGCCACTCGGCTCCACCAAACCACTACAAAGAAGCCGACTAACGCCCTCCCTAACAGCACTGTGACAGTACCATCACCACACGGACTGCAGCGGTTCAAGAAGGGGGCTCACCACCACCTTCTCCTGAGCAATAAATGCTGGCCTTGCGTGAATCAATAAAAAAAAAATCAAGGCAGGGCATCTGCTTTACCAGAGTGAACTTCAAAAGGTATGGGCAGCAGGCCACATGTGCGACCATTATGTGGTTAAACGCATGAAAGAGGGTTTTCCAAATATGCTCCCTTTAATCATTTATAGACCGATAACTCACGGTGAATGAATTTAAAAGCTCCATTTATTTTTACTGCAGCCCCGTGGGTACCATGTGATAAAAGGTTAGCGTAGATGTAAATCACTCAACACCTCCCTGATTTCCTGGAACAATTGCTGAGACACAGAGGGCGGACCCACGAGACCCCTAAGAGCACTGCTTCCAATTACAAGCAGAGAATTGGAAGGGTCCTTGCTGGGAAAATTAAGCTTCCTGAAATAGGATTGTTGAAGTAGTTGTCCCGAGTAACTTTCTCCAAGGGTGGCCTATTTTGTGCTTGGGCAATCGATCAGAGCAAAAATAGCCTTCAATATCTTTAGCCTGTGATCCGCTCTGTGAGCATTACCTTCTGTTGTTGCCTGTACAGCTCACTCTCAAAATTGGCCAAGAGTTGTTGCATGGAGACACTTTACGCAGGAGAGTACATTTTTAATCACGGTTCCCAGGCTGCTGTTGCCAGAAGAGAGGAGGTGACGGGGTGATTTGAGAGAGATGATTAAAACTATGAGGAGGCGGGAGAGTAAAAACGTGTCGGGTACACAGGAAGAATATGAGAACATAAGAAATAGGAGCAGGAGTAGGCCACACGGCCGCTCGAGCCGGCTCCGAGTAGTTTTTGGTCAAGGCCGGGTTTCGGGTCCTGTCTCCGGGCTGAGTGGCCAAGCTCGTGCCTGAACCAAGAGGCCCCAGCAGCTCACCCGGATTATTTCACAGGGGCACGTGGCCCAAATTTGGGCCGGACTCGGCCTCTGCTGCCTGCGAGACCACCGATCCTGGGCCCGAAAACAGACCCAGATTAACTTCCGCCCCTCCCCCGCGCCCCCAAACTCCTCCCCCGCCCCCCTGGTCGAGTACAGGCCGCAGGTGGAAGAAAATTCACAGAACTTACTTGCGTATCTATTGGTATCCTAGGTAGATTTTTTTTTCAATTCGTTCACGGGACCTGGGCATCGCTGGCAAGGCCGGCATTTATTGCCCATCCCGAATTGCCCTTGCGAAGGTGGTGGTGAGGCGTCTTCTTCAACCGCTGCAGTCTGTCTTTTTTGCAGCAGTTTGGTACAACTCAGTGGCTCGCTGGGTCATTTCATAGGGTTCCATAGAATATACGCAAAACATAAAAACAGATAGTAAAAGCTTTTACCGATACATAAAACGGAAAAGAGTGACGAAAGTAAATGTTGGTCCCTTAGAAGATGAGAAGGGGGATTTAATAATGGGAAATGTGGAAATGGCTGAGATCTTAAACTATTATTTTGCTTCGGTCTTCACAGTGGAAGACACAAAAACCATGCCAAAAATTGCTGGTCACAGGAATGTGGGAAGGGAGTACTTGAGACAACCACGATCACGAGGGAGGTAGTGCTGGACAGGCTGATGGGACTCAAGGTAGACAAGTCCCCTGGTCCTGATGAAATGCATCCCAGGGTATTAAGAGATGGCGGAAGTTATAGCAGATGCATTCGTTATAATCAACCAAAATTCTCTGGACTCTGGGGAGGTACCATCGGATTGGAAAGCAGCTAATGTAATGCATCTGTTTAAAAAAGGGAGTAGACAAAAGGCAGGTAACTATAGGCCGGTTAGTTTAACTTCTGTAGTGGGGAAAATACTTGAAGCTATCATGATGGAAGAAATAGCAGGACATCTAGATAGGAATAGTGCAATCAAGCAGACGCAGCATGGATTCATGAAGGGGAAATCATGTTTAACTAATTTACTGGAATTCTTTGAGGATATAACGAGCATGGTGGATAGAGGTGTACCGATGGATGTGGTGTATTTAGATTTCCAAAAGGCATTCGATAAGGTGCCACACAAAAGGTTACTGCAGAAGATAAAGGTACGCAGAGTCAGAGGAAATGTATTAGCATGGATAGAGAATTGGCTAACTAACAGAAAGCAGAGAGTCGGGATAAATGGGTCCTTTTCAGGTTGGAAATCGGTGGTTAGTGGTGTGCCACAGGGATCGGTGTTGGGACCACAACTGTTTACAATATACATAGATGAACTGGAAGAGGGGACAGAGTGTAGTGTAACAAAATTTGCAGATGACTCAAAGATTAGTGTGAAAGCGGGTTGTGTAGAGGACACAGAGAGGCTGCAAAGAGATTTAGATAGGTTAAGTGAATGGGTTAAGGTTTGGCAGATGGAATACAATGTTGGAAAATGTGAGGTCATCCACCTTGGGGAAAAAAACCAGTAAAAGGGAATATTATTTGAATGGGGAGAAATTACAACATGCTGCGGTGCAGAGGGACCTGGGGGTCCTTGTGCATGAATTCCAAAAAGTTAGTTTGCAGGTGCAGCAGGTAATCAGGAAGGCGAATGGAATGTTGGCCTTTATTGCGAGAGGGATGGAGTACAAAAGCAAGGAGGTCCTGCTGCAACTGTATAGGGTATTGGTGAGACCACACCTGGAGTACTGCGTGCAGTTTTGGTCACCTTACTTAAGGAAGGATATACTAGCTTTGGAGGGGGTACAGAGACAATTCACTAGGCTGATTCTGGAGATGAGGGGGTTACCTTATGATGATAGATTGAGTAGACTGGGTCTTTACTCCTTGGAGTTCAGAAGGATGAGGAGTGATCTTATAGAAACATTTAAAATAATGAAAGGGATAGACAAGATAGAGGCGGTGAGGTTGTTTCCACTGGTCGGGGAGACAAGAACTAGGGGGCACAGCCTCAAAATAGGGGGGAGCCAATTTAAAACCGAGTTGAGAAGGAATTTCTTCTCCCAGAGGGTTATGAATCTGTGGAATTCTCTGCCCAAGGAAGCAGTTGAGGCTAGCTCATTGAATGTATTCAAGTCACAGATAGATAGATTTTTAACCAATAAGGGAATTAAGGGTTATGGGGAGCGGGTGGGTAAGTGGAGCTGAGTCCACGGCCAGATCAGCCATGATCTTGTTGAATGGCGGAGCAGGCTCGAGGGGCTAGATGGCCTATTCCTGTTCCTAATTCTTATGTTCTTATGTAGAAACAGACCATTCGGCCCAATCAGTCGATGCCGGCGTTTATGCTCCCCTCGAGCCCCCTCTCATCTTTCCTCATCTAACTCTATCAGCATAACCTTCTATTCCCTTCCCCCTCATATGCTTGTCTAGCCTCCCCTTAAATGCATCTATGCCATTCACTTCAATGACTCCCTGTGGTAGCGAGTTCCACATTCTCACCACTCTCTGGGTAAAGAAGTTTCTTCTGAATTCCCAATTGGATTTCTTGGTGACTATCTTATATTGATGGCCTCCAGTTTTGCCCTTAGCTGCAAGTGAGAACATGGGCCCGAAATTCAGCCTCGCGATAAAGCCTGTTAGCGCCAGAAAGCGGTGACCACGCGGTGGTGTAGAATGGCCGCCGCTCGCGAAATTCTCCAGAGGACCCCATTGCTGCCGAACCCTCCTAAGTGCGTCATCAAAGCGCGCAGTGCCGATGTCCCACCCCGCAAGCAAAATTCACCTGAGAAAATCTTCCGCCGGCCGTGCGGTGACCCCGACAGTTTTTTCTGTCAGTGCACTGTGTTTGCAGTTTGTGTAAAATGGCGGTGCGGTGCGGCCGCCATTAAAGGGGAGGGCGCTCTACCATGGCTGCCATATTATTTTTTTTTGTCTGCCAACTGCCAGGTCGGCTCGAATATTATGCCCCGGGTTCAGCCGGGCCGCCAATAGGCACCACCTCTTCGTGCCAGGCTGCTGGCCTGGCCGAAACCCTTCCTGGTGGCCCCATGGACCGAATTTTACAAGTTGCAGGGCTCGCAACGGCCCTCCCCTTTGACTGAAGGTGAGAGACCTGTTGATGTGCCAGCGCGATGATGTCACCAGTGCGGCGCTGATGACTGACAATGGCGGGCACTCTGCCCGCCCCTGTTATGACAGTCACACTGTCCCGCCCCCACTTCCGCCCGCATTATGACCAACTTCCGCCCCGCTCCAAAAAAATGACAAAGAGCTGAATTTCGCAAGATGGGCCGCCATTGCGGCCAAAACATAAGACAATTGGTAGGCGCGCCCCGTTTCTGGCGGGAGTGAATTTCGGCTCCATTCTCTTTGTATCCACTCTGTCAAACCCTTTCATAATTTTAAAGACCTCTATCAGGTCACCCCTCAACCTTCATTTTTCAAGAGAAAAGATACCCAGCCTGCTCTACCTTTCCTGATAGGTGTACCCTCACATTTCTGATATCATCCTTGTAAATCTTCTCTGCACCCTCTCCAGTGCCTCTATATCCTTTTATAATATGGCGACCAGAACTGTGCGCAGTGTGCTCTAACCAAGGTTCAATAACCTTTTGGTATAAAATGACCTCCCTATTCTTCCTACCAAAATGTAGTACCTCACATTTACCTGTTGAACTTCATTTGCCAATTATATGCCCGTTCTACAAGTTTATTAATGTCCTCCTGTAATTTGTTGCAGTCCTCCTCAGTATTGACTATCTCCCCCAATTTACTGCCATCCACAATTTTAGAAATTGTGTTTTTGATTCCAAAACTAAATTGTTAATGTAAATTGAGACCAACATTGGTCCCAGCACTGATCCTTGTGGAACACCACTACCCACCTTCTGCCCCTGTGAATAGCTATCCTTTACCCCTACTCTCTGCTTTCTGTCTTGAAGCCAGCTTGCTATCCATTCTGTTACTTGTCCCCGACTCTGCATTCTCTGACGTTGTTCATCAGAGGGCAGTTAAGAAACAACCACAATGCCGTGGGTCTGGAGAAACATGTAGGGCAGATTTCCTTCCCAAAAGGACATTAGTGAATCAAATGGGATGTTATGAATAGTGAAACAACCTTTTTATTCAATTAACTGAATTTAAATTCCCCAGTTGCCGTCATGGGATTTGAACTTACATCTCTGGAGTATGAGGCCAGGCCTTCGGATTACTAGTCCCATGACATAACCACTATGCTACCATACCCATATAGTTGCCTTGCGGACTCCAGCACAGATCTTGGTAGCAAATGAGTCCAATTGTACAGTCTGGTGAAGGACGCGCGGCTTCGAGAAACGCCAAGAAGGGAAACAGGAAGAAAAATAAACATTACTGTCTCACGAGGGGTTAATGCAGAACACGCACCAACCAAGGGCATTGTGCCCTCGGAGTGACATAATAGAAAATGAGTTTCCGTGGAACCTAAGCTTCAAGAAGTTATATATTCTCCAACGTCATTGAAACCCAACAATGTGTGAATAATGGACCTATTTTTCCTGTGGCTGATTCCCTTCCTCCAGCATTTATTTCTTTTAGTATCCATTAGTGTTACAAGTTCGATAATGGGAGAAGCAACTCAGGCTGTGCTTCATCACTGTGTTGAGCGCTGGATGAAATGTGTGCTCCTACATCCATTAACAACCTCAGTAAAGTCTACCGCGAGGTGTAAATCACCAGGCTATCTTGACTTTCTGGAACTCTGGTGGGTCATAGATTCCCAGGGGTGAGGGAGGAGTGGAACTTTAGAGGAGAGAATACCCTTGGGAGCACCACCATGGCCAAAGACCACCCTAAGTGGAGGAAGTGCATCCGAGAGGGCGCTGAGCACCTTGAGTCTCATCGCCGAGAGCATGCAGAAACCAAGCGCAGACAGCGGAAAGAGTGTGCGGCAAACCAGTCCCACCCACCTGTGACAGAGACCATGGCTCTCGTATTGGACTGTTCAGCCACCTGAGAACTCACTTTTAGAGTGGAAGCAAGTCTTCCTCGATTCCGAGAGACTGCCTGTGATAATGATCACCATCACCTCCAAACCGCATTCATCGGCTGTTCCTCCACCGTCGCAGGGTCAGGATCCTGGAATTCCCTCCCTAACACGACTGTGGGAGTACCTTCACCACATGGACTGCAGCGGTTCGAGAAGGTGGCTCACCACCACCTTCTCGAGGGCAACTGGGAATGGGCAATAAATTCAGCCTGGCCTGCAATGCCCATATCCCCAGAACAAATTTTTTTAAAAGCCCAGGAGGAACGGTTAATATGATGGGTTAGATCACCATGTGGTCGATGTTCAATGTCCCTCGCCTGATGTTAACGGAGCTGTGACCTCTCTGGCCCAAGTCCGCCCAATGTGGAGGAAAAGCATCCGGGAAGGCGCTGAACACCTCGAGTCCCTACGCCGAGAGCAAGCTGAAGCCAAGCGTCGACAGCAGAAGGACTGCGTGGCACCCCAGGCACCCCACCCACCCGTTCCTTCAACCACTGACTGCCCCACCTGTGGCAGAGACTGTAGGTCCCGCATTGGACTCTTCAGTCACCTGACAACTCATTTCTAGTGCGGAAGCAAGTCATCCTCGACTCCGAGGGGCTGCCTAATGTATGATGATATGATATGTCCACAGACCACCCAATAGGGCCATCCATAGGAACAGGAGGAGGCCATTCAACCCCTCGCGCCTATTCAAGATGACTGATCATTATCCTGACTCCATTTACCTGCCTTGGATCCATGTCCCTTCACGCACTTGGCTGGCAACAATCTGTCAATCTCAGATTTAACATTAGTAATTGAACGTTTTTTTGGATGAGAGTTCCACATTTCTATCATGCTTTTCGTGAAGAAACGTTTCCGAACTTCTCTCCTGAATAGCCTGGCTCTGATTTTAAGATAATGTCCCCTTGTCCCACCAGTGGAAAATGTTTCTCTCTCTCTATCCAATCAATTGCTTTCAAAATCCTAAAAACCTCCATCAAATCACCCCTTGACCATCTATATTCCAGGAAATACAAACCTAGTTTATGACGTCCCTCCTCACAATCTAACCCTTGGAGCCCTGGTGACATTCTGGTGAATCTGCATTGCTCTCCTTCCAAGGCCAGTATATCCTTTCTCAGGTGCTGTGCCCAGACTGTGCCCAGTACTCCAGATATTGTCTAACCAGGGATTATATAGCTGCAGCAAAACTTTCTCCCCTTTATAGTCTAGCCCTCTCGTTGTAAAGGCTGACATTCCATTCAACTTTTTGATTATTTTTGTACCCGACCACGACAGTCTAGGGATCTGTGAACATGAATGCCCTAAATCTCGTTCAACCTCCATTGTTCCTAGCTGTTCACCATTTATAAAATTGACGTGCTTATTTGTACTGCAAAAATGGCCACCATGCTCCACCCTTTGTCTATGATTGGTCCCCTTGGAGGATAAGCCACACCCTGAAGTTTCACAGGAATGTGTAACTGGAACCGTCCATCCCAATGTCTCACTGACTTTGCAAATTGTAATTCGATCCAGTTTGACTTCCTGAAGTGACAGAGGACAGAGCTCCCCAGAAGATAGCAAGGGCCAGCCGAAGTGCCTTACCCCAGTCCCAGTGCATGCCTCCCCCAGCTAAAGTGCCTCCCCCGCCCGGCCGAAGTGCCTTACTCAGTGCAAGTACATCCTCCCCCACCATAGATGGGGCAGGCATTGTGTACGGATTGTTAACAGGTTTATTGGGAATTGTAGTGTATGTAGCACTCAAATCACTGACTCCACGCAGTCTGGTGTTGTAGTAACTGCTGTGACCTGAGTCCTTTATTGTGTAACTCCAGAGTACCCCTCAGGTGTGGTGAGCAGCCTTTTATACTCTGTCTTGCCGGTACCTTCAGGTCTCCCACCACAGCGCCCTCTGTGGCGCACTATTATACTTATACATTTAATGTACCTGGACAAGACATAACATCTCACTCCCCCCCCAGTTCCAGAAGCCATTGCCAGTGACCTTGGCCTTGTTCGTCCTGGTTGATTTGTGAGTGTGAGTCCATGACCATCCACTTCCCTCTTCCCCCCCCCCCCATGTAGAGATTATGCTTGTGATCCAGTGCAAGCATGTGGTGTTTGCAGTCCTTACATGGGTGATGAAGTACACGAGCATAACCTCCAACAGAAAACAGGTACACATAGACAGTACATTTGTATGGTACATATAATATGTGGTACAGATGTTGCAGGTACACTGAACAGTTATTTAATCCCAGCTCCTCAGGGTGAGGTGCGCTCGTGGTATACCGCCCCTTTTTGCCCGAGGTAACGGGCTGCGCTGAGACAGGGTATCGCAACTAGTGCGTTGCCTCTGTTCTCAGAAAGTGATCGCCTTAGCGGCTCATCTGCAGTCGCTGAACCATTGCATGAATCACATAAATCAAAAATCGCATTGGTCCATTAATCATGTTAGTCACGGATCCATTGACCCTTTTACTGTACCTTGTGGTATTAACTCTTTTCGTAATACATATCCCTTATTTTAAACACAGTACCCATTCAGCATCAAAATATTAACTCTTATCATAACTCACATCATCATACAAATCACATTACTCATTTAGACTCGCTTTTTCCTTACAAAAGTCTCTTTGTGGGCCCGCCACGGTGTAAAGCCCTTTTAAGACTCCCGGATGCATTTCCCTTTTAAGACGCCATCTTGTGGTTCCCACGAGGCTTCGCTTGGGCGCTGCCATTTTAGTTGCTCTACTTGCCTTTGTCTGCAGAGCTCTGTTGCCGCGAGGCTCGCCACCATCTTGAGCTCGCTGGCATGGCGTTTTACCCCCTGGAATAGAAGGATTAAAGAGGAAAGAAGAAAGGAAAACGGCCAAGACAATTTGATCGTGGCTCTTTGGATTCGATCAGTCATAGTCCCTGTGAGAGCGGCCTCCGTAATTGCTGCCGTATCCGCCACTCTGGCTCTTGTACCCGCCCGAGTATCTGTCGCGTTCTCCCGAGTCATATCTGCCGCCGCCATAGCCTCCGCCTCTCCTGTAGCCTCCGCTCCTGCCGTTGTACCAGTAACTGCCGCCTCTCCTGTAGCCTCCGCTCCTGCCGTTGTACCAGTAACTGCCGTCTCTCCTGTAGCCTCTGCTCCTGCCGTTGTACCAGTAACTGCCGTCTCTCCTGTAGCCTCGGCTCCTGCCATTGTACCAGTAACTGCCGCCTCTCCTGTAGCCTCCGCTCCTACCGTTGTACCAGTAACTGCTGTCTCTCCTGTAGCCTCGGCTCCTGCCATTGTACCAGTAACTGCCGCCTCTCCTGTAGCCTCCGCTCCTGCCATTGTACCAGTAACTGCCGTCTCTCCTGTAGCCTCCGCTCCTGCCATTGTACCAGTAACTGCCGCCTCTCCTGTAGCCTCCGCTCCTGCCATTGTACCAGTAACTGCCGCCTCTCCTGTAGCCTCCGCTCCTGCCATTGTACCAGTAACTGCCGTCTCTCCTGTAGCCTCCGCTCCTGCCATTGTACCAGTAACTGCCGCCTCTCCTGTGGCCGCCGTAGCCCCCACCACCGTCGCCGCTGTCCCGGCCTCCACTGTAGCCGTGACCGCCGCCGGACTTTTTCTCCGCATGGACCCCGCCCCCCCCTTCCCCCGCCACCGGATTTGTCGGCCATCGATGGATTTCCCGTTCATCGCCTGCAGCGCGTCGCTGGCTCGCACCTCAGCGATCGGCCCGTACTTGAAAAACTGCTCTTCCAGGGTCTGCTCGTCTGTGTGGGGATTTAGACTGCCGATGAACTGCTTCTCTCTCCTCCAGCTCGGTCGGCACTGCTCTTTGGGAACCCGGGGGTCAGCGGTCTGTGGAGGAATGAAGTCTTCCCAGCTCCCACGGACCTTCCCCATCCACCTCCTGCCGAGAAGCGTCGGCCCATCGCCTGCCATGACCCACAAAGGTCAACCGTGCGTCTCGCCCCCGTGAGGTACCTGCACCTCCGCTCTGCCAAGAACAGGTATCAGTTCCTTGGTGCAGGTGCGCAGCTTTGCCGTGACCGGGACCAGCTTGGGTCGTGCAGCTGGGTTGACGCACAGTTTGTCAAAAGTTTCCTGACTCATCAACGACGGACCCGATCTAGTGTCCACCACTTCCATACTCACTGGGACTCTGTTAATCTTGACTTCCATAATCACTGGGGCCGAACTGTCGGTACAAGTATACAGACCAAACACCTTATCTTCTTCTGCCTGCTCCTCGCTGGATGGTGGATCCTCTACCATCTCCTCAGCCACACGGTGAGTCAAGTTTCTTTTGCACATACGCTGAAGGTGGCCTTTCGTGTGGCAGGCATTGCACATATACTCCGCAAACCTGCACTGGTGAGCACCATGGCTTCCTCCACAGCGCCAGCATGGTGCTGCTTGATTGGCCCCCCTCAGCGGACTCTGAGTTCCAGGACCCCGAGGTCCGTGCTCTCTGCCCCGGGCAGAGCCATGTTCTGCAGTTTTGTCCGTGGTGGGCGCTATCCTGTGGACAGTGCCTGCCGGGTTCGAGACTGTGTGGATCATCTGCCTGGTGCTGCAAGTCGAGGTTATAAACGCCCGGCTGATGTTGATGGCTTGCTTCAGGGTGACTGTGGGTTCAGTGGATAGCAGCTTGTGAAGGAGACCCTCATGTCCAATCCCCATAACAAAGACGTCTCGCAACGCCTCGTCAAGGTGTGTGCCAAAATCACACGGCGTCCCGAGTCTCCTGAGGTCCGCAGCATATTTGGTGACATCCTGGCCCTCAGGTCTGCAGTGGTGGTAGAATTTGTGCCTGGCTGTGAGGATGTTCTCCTTCAGTTTCAGTTGGTCACAAATAAGTTCAATCAGCTCCTCATATGACTTGTCCTTGGCGCTCGCGGGTGCCAGCAAATCCCTGATGAGACAGTAAACCTCATCACCACAACTGGAAAGCAATATCGCCTTACGCTTCTCTCTCAGTGCGTCTGTGTTCCCTATCAGGTCGTTTGCTGTAAAGTAGTACTCGAGCCTTTCCGTAAAGGCCTCCCAATCATTGTCCACCGTAAAATCCTTTAACGAGCCCAGAGTATCCATGGTTGCATGAAGCTCGTCCGTGGCCTCGTCGCCAATGTAGTGTATGCAGCACTCAAATCACTGACTCCACGCAGTCTGGTGTTGTGGTAACTCCTGTGACCTTAGTCCTTTATTGTGTAACTCCAGAGTGCATCTCAGGTGTCATGTATTCAACCAGCATTGTAACCCATGTATAAACTGACCTAAGTTGTACACCGTGAGAACACTGACCTGGACCTTCAGGTATAAAAGGGGAAGCTCCACCCACCTTCATCACTTGAGTGCTAAGGAATAAAGGACAGATCACAGACTGACCTTCTCTCAAGCATGGGCCTCATGTGCATTTATACTGTGTAGTAAGGATGTATCAATGGCGACAAGAAACTGGGATTTAAACCACGCGAGCATGGCCACTAGCAGAACAGATGAGAGGTACTGTGTTAAGGAATGGTTGGGACAGAGATTCAACATTGTTAAAGCAGCACACAGTTCTGCAGGCAGACAAGGGCAGTCAGGCATGCCCCAACATGTAGTCGAACCCAGAGGGGGAGTTCGACAGAGACAATGGCAAGCTGAACAGCGATTCACGCCATTGCAAGGGACAATGCGGCCAGTAATGGGGCCATCAACACCTGTTAATGGTGCACTCAAGGACAATAACAGGGGCAGTCAGGGACGATCGACTGGCAAGGGACCTTTTGTTTCAAACTGCAACTCATGCTGGAGGCGTGGAGCCACACATTCAGCTGGAGTTTGCATGGATGAGCAAAATACCTACAGAAATTGCAGAAATGGACACTGGGGGAAATCGATGGAAGCTGAAGTTCAGCGAGTTCATGTGGAGCACGTATACAGTTCATACACCAGGAGGCCAACAATAATGATGAAAGTGCTCCTCAATGGCATCCCAGTATCAATAGAGTTAGACACGAGTGCCAGCCAGTCCCTGATGGGTATCAAACAGTTCGAAAAGTTGTGGGCATCCAAGGCCAGGAGGCCAAAATTATCGGCGATTGACGCACAGCTACGGACTTACACAAAGCAGATCGTTCTGGTGCTAGGCAGCGCCACGGTAGTCGTGACCCACAAAGATTCGGAGAACAGGTTGCCACTCTGGATTGTCCCAGGGGAGGTCCGGCACTACTGGGGAGGAGTTGGCTTGCTGTCATGAACTGGAAATGGGGCGATGTCAATGCAATTTCCTCTGTGGAGCGAGTATCATGCTCACAGGTCCTGGACAAATTTGACTCACTATTTCAACCCGGCATTGGCACTTTCATGGGGGCCAAGGTAGTGATTCACATAAACCCGGACGCCAGACTAGTACACCACAAGGCCAGAGCGGTGCCGTACGTGATGCGGGAAAAGATAGAAGGCGAATTGAACCACCTGTTGAGGGAAGGCATCATCTCGCCAGTCGAATTCAGTGACTGCGCGAGCCCGATTGTGCCGGTGCTCAAGGCGGATGGGTCGGTCAGGATATGTAGCGATTACAAGGCTACCATCAATCGGGTGTCACTCCAAGACCAGTACCCGCAACCGAGAGCGGAGGACCTCTTTGCGACGCTCTCCGGTGGCAAACTTTTTTCAAAATTGGACCTGACCTCAGCTTACATGATCCAGGAGCTGGCGAGTGAGTCGAAGAAGCTGACCACCATCACGACACACAAGGGGTTGTTTGAGTACAACAGATGTCCATTCGGGATTCGCTCGGCCGCCGCGATCTTCCAACGAAATATAGAAAGCCTCATCAAGTCGATTCCAGGGACGGTGGTTTTTCAGGACGACATCCTCATCACGGGTTGTGATACTGAAGAACATCTCCACAATGTGGAGGAGGTGCTACGCAGACTGGACCGGGTAGGTCTGCGACTGAAAAAGGCGAAGTGCGTCTTCCTAGCTCCAGAGGTAGAATTCCTGGGGATGAGGGTAGCAGCAGACGGGATCAGCCCTACTGCATCCAAGATGGAAGCGATCCAGACAGCACCCAGATCCCGTAACATGACAGAGCTGCGTTCGTTCCTGGGGCTTCTGAACTATTTTGGTAACTTTCTTCCCAAATTGAGCACGCTGCTAGAGCCGCTACACGTGCTCCTACGCAAAGGTCGCTAATGGGTCTGGGGGGACAGCCAGGAAAGGGCTTATAATAGAGCACGCAATTTGTTATGTTCCAACAATCTGTTAACGCTATATGACCCATGTCAGAAACTTGTGTTAACGTGCGATGCGTCGTCCTATGGTGTCGGGTGTGTGTTGCAGCATGTCAATGCCAAGGGTCAGTTACAGCCGGTAGCTTATGCCTCCTGGAGTCTGTCCCAGGCAGAAAGGGGCTACGGGATGGTAGAAAAGGAGGCGCTCGCATGTGTATATGCGGTAAAGAAAATGCACCAGTACCTGTTTGGCAGGAAATTTGAGCTGGAGACAGATCACAAACCCCTAACGTCCCTTTTGGCCGACAACAAGGCCATAAATGCAAACGCATCGGCCCGCATACAGAGGTGGGCACTCACGTTAGCTGTCTATGACTACACAATTCGGCACAGACCGGGCACCGAAAACTGCGCCGATGCACTCAGCAGGCTCCCACTAGCCACCACTGAGGGGGCTACCGAGCATGGTGCTGAGATGGTCATGGCTGTTGAAGCTTTCGGAAGCGAAGGCTCACTCGTGACAGCCTGTCAGATTAAAGTCTGGACAAATAGAGACTCGCTATATTGTCTCTAGTCAAGAAATGTGTCCTGAATGGGGACTGGGCAGCCACGTACAGTGCATGCCCTGAGAAATTTAAACCATTTCACAGGTGCAAGGATGAACTCTCGATTCAGGCCAATTGCCTACTGTGGGGAAACCGAGTAGTCATGCCCCAGATGGGCAGAGAGGTGTTCATCAGAGAACTCCACAATGGGCACCTGGGCATTGTCACGATGAAGGCAATTGCCAGGTCACACGTTTGGTGGCCAGGGATAGACGCAGATCTGGAACTTTGTGTTCGCAGGTGCAACATGTGTGCCCAGCTGGGCCATGCGCCCAGGGAAGCCCCCCTTAGCCCCTGGCCATGACCCGCCAAGCCTTGGCCACGCATCCATGTGGACTACCCAAGTCCTTTCATGGGGAAAATGTTTTTGGTTGCAATAGACGCCTACTCCAAATGGATCGAGTGTGACATTTTAAATTCAAGCACATCCTCTGCCACGATAGAAAGTCTACGGGCAATGTTCGCCGCCCACGGTCTACCGGACATCTTGGTCAGCGACAATGGCCCGTGCTTCACAAGCACTGAATTCCAGGACTTCATGGCAGGCAATGGAATTAACCATGTTCGAACGGCACCGTTCAAGCCGGCCTCAAACGGCCAGGCAGAACGAGCAGTGCAGATAATCAAACAGGGGATGCTCAGATTCCAAGGGGGTTCCCTACAAAGATGCTTATCACGCCTCCTGTTGGCCTATAGATCCCGACCACACTCGCTCACAGGGGTTCCACCCGCAGAGCTACTAATGAAAAGGACGCTCAAAACCCGATTATCCCTTATACACCCCACCATGAAAGAAATTGTCGAGAGCAGGCGCCAGTCACAATATCACTACCATGACAGGAATGCGAGGGCGCGATGTATTGATGTAAATGATCCTGTTTTGTCCTCAACTACGCTGCAGGGCCCAAATGGCTTGCAGGCACTGTGGTTGCCAAAGAGGGAAATAGGATTCTGGTAGTTAAACTTACCAATGGACAAATCTGCCGCAAACATGTGGATCAAACAAAAAGGAGGTTCAGCAACCCCATAGAAGAAGCAGAGGAAGAACACGATATAGAGTTCACTCCACCACAGGTGACCGAACACCGGAACCAAAGGGAGGAGAGCCCAGTCACTGTGGGCAGTCCAGACAGGCCTGAGGCACTGCAAACAGCAGACACTCAGGCCAGCGCCCAACAACCGGAGCCCCAATTCAGGCGCTCTACAAGGGAGCGTAAACCACCAGAGAGACTCAACCTGTGATCCCAATAAGACTTTGGGGGGGGAGGTGATGTCATGTATTCAACCAGCATTGTAACCCATGTATAAACTGACCTAAGTTGTACACCGTGAGAACACTGACCACGAGGTGGGAGACACTCCTAACCTGGACCTTCAGGTATAAAAGGGGAAGCTCCACCCACCTTCATCACTTGAGTGCTAAGGAATAAAGGACAGGTCACAGACTGACCTTCTCTCAAGCATGGGCCTCGTGTACATTTATACTGTGTAGTAAGGACGTATCATCAAGTGTGGTGGGCAGCCTTTTATACTCTTGCAGGTACGTTCAGGTCTCCCACCACAGCGCCCTCTGTTGCACACCATTGTACTTAGATATTTAATGTACCTGGATAACACATAACAGGTATGAAGTGATTCGTGACAGTGTCGTGACTTCTGGATTTCATCCACTCCAACGATGGCCCTTGTAGGGGTTGGAAGAACAGGATCCATCTTCCCTGAGTTCCCTCTCACCACCCCTCCCCCCCCGGCCATGTCTCTCCCCAGCCCCTCCCCCCCCAGTCTCTCTCTCTCTCCCAGTCTCTCTCACTCTCCCCCAGCGCCTCTTTAACTCCCCCACTCACGCTCGATCTCTCTCTCCCCCACTCTCTCTCTCTCCCCCACTCTCTCTCTCCCCATTCTCTCTCTCTTTCTCTCCCGCCCCACGCTCTCGCTTTCTCTCTCCCCCCCACTCTCCCCTACTCTCTCTCTCTCCCCCACTCTCTCGCTCTCTCCATTCTCTCTATCTTTCTCCGTCTCTCTCTCTCTCCCTCTCTCCCCCCCCACTCTCTCTCTGTCCTGCACTCTTTCTCTTTCTCTCTCCCCCTCGCTTTCTCTCTCTCTCCCTCCCTCGCTCTCTCTATCACACTCTCTCTCTCTGCCTCCCAGTCTCTCTCTCTCTCATAGAAACATAGAAAATAGGTGCAGGAGTAGGCCATTCAGCCCTTCTAGCCTGCACCGCCATTCAATGAGTTCATGGCTGAACATGCACTTCAGTACCCCCTTCCTGCTTTCTCGCCATACCCCTTGATCCCCCGAGTAGTAAGGACTTCATCTAACTCCCTTTTGAATATATTTAGTGAATTGGCCTCAACTACTTTCTGTGGCAGAGAATTCCACAGGTTCACCACTCTCTGGGTGAAGAAGTTTCTCCTTATCTCGGTCCTAAATGGCTTACCCCTTATCCATAGACTGTGACCCCTGGTTCTGGACTTCACCAACATTGGGAACATTCTTCCTGCATCTAACCTGTCTAAACCCGTCAGAATTTTAAACGTTTCTATGAGGTCTCCTCTCATTCTTCTGAACTCCAGTGAATACAAGCCCAGTTGATCCAGTCTTTCTTGATAGGTCAGTCCCACCATCCTGGGAATCAGTCTGGTGAATCTTCGCTGCACTCCCTCAATAGCAAGAATGTCCTTCCTCAAGTTAGGAGACCAAAACTGTACACAATACTCCAGGTGTGGCCTCACCAAGGCCCTGTACAACTGTAGCAACACCTCCCTGCCCCTATACTCAAATCCCCTCGCTATGAAGGCCAACATGCCATTTGCTTTCTTAACCGCCTGCTGTACCTGCATGCCAACCTTCAATGACTGATGTACCATGACACCCAGGTCTCGTTGCACCTTCCCTTTTCCTAATCTGTCACCATTCAGATAATAGTCTGTCTCTCTGTTTTTACCACCAAAGTGGATAACCTCACATTTATCCACATTATACTTCATCTGTCATGCATTTGCCCACTCACCTAACCTATCAAAGTCACTCATAGCATCCTCCTCGCAGCTCACACTGCCACCCAACTTAGTGTCATCCGCAAATTTGGAGATACTACATTTAATCCCCTCGTCTAAATCATTAATGTACAATGTAAACAGCTGGGGCCCCAGCACAGAACCTTGCGGTACCCCACTAGTCACTGCCTGCCATTCTGAAAAGTACCCATTTACTCCTACTCTTTGCTTCCTGTCTGACAACCAGTTCTCAATCCACGTCAGCACACTACCCCCAATCCCATGTGCTTTAACTTTGCACATTAATCTCTTGTGTGGGACCTTGTCGAAAGCCTTCTGAAAGTCCAAATATACCACATCAACTGGTTCTCCCTTGTCCACTTTACTGGATTCATCCTCAAAAAATTCCAGAAGGTTTGTCAAGCATGATTTCCCTTTCACAAATCCATGCTGACTTGGACCTATCATGTCACCATTTTCCAAATGCACTGCTATGACATCCTTAATAATTGATTCCATCATTTTACCCACTACTGAGGTCAGGCTGACCGATCTATAATTTCCTGTTTTCTCTCTCCCTCCTTTTTTAAAAAGTGGGGTTACATTGGCTACCCTCCACTCGATAGGAACTGATCCAGAGTCAATGGAATGTTGGAAAATGACTGTCAATGCATCCGCTATTTCCAAGGCCACCTCCTTAAGTACTCTGGTATGCAGTCCATCAGGCCCTGGGGATTTATCGGCCTTCAATCCCATCAATTTCTCCAACACAATTTCCCGACTAATAAAGATTTCCCTCAGTTCCTCCTCCTTACTGGACCCTCTGACCCCTTTTATATCCGGAAGGTTGTTGGTGTCCTCCTTAGTGAATACCGAACCAAAGTACTTGTTCAATTGGTCTACCATTTCTTTGTTCCCTGTTATGACTCCCCCTGATTCTGACTGCAGGGGACCTACGTTTGTCTTTACTAACCTTTTTCTCTTTACATACCTATAGAAACTTTTGCAATCCGTCTTAATGTTCCCTGCAAGCTTCTTCTCGTACTCCATTTTCCCTGCCCTAATCAAACCCTTTGTCCTCCTCTGCTCTGTTCTAAATTTCTCCCAGTCCCCGGGTTCGCTGCTATTTCTGGCCAATTTGTATGCCACTTCCTTGGCTTTAATACTATCCCTGATTTCCCTTGATAGCCACGGTTGAGCCACCTTCCCTTTTTTATTTTTACGCCAGACAGGAATGTACAATTGTTGTAGTTCATCCATGGGGTCTCTAAATGTCTGCCATTGCCCATCCACAGTCAACCCCCTAAGTATCATTCGCCAATCTATCCTAGCCAATTCATGCCTCATACCTTCAAAGTTAGCCTTCTTTAAGTTCTGGACCATGGTCTCTGAATTAACTGTTTCATTCTCCATCCTAATGCAGAATTCCACCATATTATGGTCACTCTTCCCCAAGGGGTTCGCACAATGAGATTGCTAATTAATCCTCTCTCATTACACAACACCCAGTCTAAGATGGCCTCCCCGCTAGTTGGTTCCTCGACATATTGGTCTCGAAAACCATCCCTTATGCACTCCAGGAAATCCTCCTCCACCGTATTGCTTCCAGTTTGGCTCGCCCAATCTATGTGCATATTAAAGTCACCTATTATAACTGCTGCACCTTTATTGCATGCACCCCTAATTTCCTGTTTGATACCCTCCCCAACATCACTACTACTGTTTGGAGGTCTGTACACAACTCCCACTAACGTTTTTTGCCCTTTGGTGTTCTGCAGCTCTACCCATATAGATTCCACATCATCCAAGCTAATGTCCTTCCTAACTATTGCATTAATCTCCTCTTTAACCAGCAATGCTACCCCACCTCCTTTTCCTTTTATTCTATCCTTCCTGAATGTTGAATACCCCTGGATGTTGAGTTTCCAGCCCTGATCATCCTGGAGCCACGTCTCCGTAATCCCAATCACATCATATTTGTTAACATCTATTTGCACAGTTAATTCATCCACCTTATTGCGGATACTCCTTGCATTAAGACACAAAGCCTTCAGGCTTGTTTTTTTAACACCCATTGTCCTTTTAAAATTTTGCTGTACAGTGGCCCTTTTTGTTCTTTGCCTTGGGTTTCTCTGCCCTCCACTTTTCCTCATCTCCTTTCTGTCTTTTGCTTTTGCCTCCTTTTTGTCTCCCTCTGTCTCCCTGCATTGGTTCCCATCCCCCTGCCATATTAGTTGAACTCCTCCCCAACAGCACTAGCAAACACTCCCCCTAGGACATTGGTTCCGGTCCTGCCCAGGTGCAGACCGTCCGGTTTGTACTGGTCCCACCTCCCCCAGAACTGGTTCCAATGCCCCAGGAATTTGAATCCCTCCCTGCTGCACCACTGCTCAAGCCACGTATTTATCTGCGCTATCCTGCGATTCCTACTCTGACTAGCACGTGGCACTGGTAGCAATCCCGAGATTACTACTTTTGAGGTCCTACTTTTTAAGTTAGCTCCTAGCTCCTTAAATTCGTTTCGCAGGACCTCATCCCTTTTTTTACCTATGTCGTTGGTACCAATGTGCACCACGACAACTGGCTGTTCTCCCTCCCTTTTCAGAATGTCCTGCACCCGCTCCGAGACATCCTTGACCCTTGCACCAGGGAGGCAACATACCATCCCACTCTCACTCCCCCACTCTCTCTCTCTCCCCTACTCTCTCTCTCTCCCCCACTCTCACTCTCCCCCACTCTCTCTCTCCCCACTCTCTCTCTCTCTCTCCCCTGCTCTCTCTCTCTCCCTCATTCTGTCTCTCTCTCTTTCTCCCCCAATCTCTCTCTCTCCCCCACTCTCTCTCCCCTGCTCTCTCTCTCCCCCACTCTCTCTCTCTTCCCCACTCTGTCTCTCTCTTTCTCTTTCTTTCTCTCTCTCTCCCCACTCGCTCGCTCTCCCCACACTCTCTGCTCCCCACTCACTCTCTCTCTCTCTCTCTCTCTCTCCCTAACTCTCCCTCTCTCTCTCCACAACTCTCTCTCTCCCCCACTCTCTCTTCCCCACTCTGTCTCTCTCTTTGTCACTCTCTCTCTCTCTCTCTCTCCCACCCACTCGCTCTCTCTCCTCACACTCTCTGCCCCCCACTCTCTCTCTCCCCCCCACTCTCTCTCTCTCTCTCTCTCCCCCACTCTCTCTCTGTCCTCCACTCTCTCTCTCCCTCCCTCTCTCGTTCTCTCTATCACACTCTCTCTGCCCCCCAGTCTCTCTCTCTTTCTCCCCCACTCTCTCTCTCTCCCCCACTCTCTCTCCCCTGCTCTCTCTCTCTCTCTCTCTCTCTCCCCTGCTCTTTCTCTCTCTCTCTCCCCACTCTCTCTCTCCCCCACTCTCACTCCCCCACTCTCTCTCCCCTACTCTCTCCCCCGCACTCTGTCTCTCTCTCTCCCCCCACTCTCTCTCTCCCCCACTCTCTCTCTCCCCCACTCTCTCTCTCTCCCCCAATCTCTCTCTCTCTTTCTCTCTCCCTCTCTCTCCCCCGCACTCGCTCTCTCTCCCCACTCTCTCTCCCCCCCACGCTCTCTGTCTCTCCCCTACACTCACTCTCTCTCTTTCTCTTTCCCCCACTCTCTCTCTCCCTCCCCCTCTCTCTCTCTTTCTCTCTGTCTCCCCCACTCTGTCTTTCTCTCTCCCTCACTCTCTCTCTCCCCCACTCTCTCTCTTTCCACTCTCGCTATCTCTCTCCCTCTCTCTCTCTCCCCCACTCTCTCTCTCCCCTACTCTCTCTCTCTCTCTGCCCCTACTCTTTCTCCCCCACTCTCTCTCTCTCTCTTCCTCTCTCTCCCACTCTCTCTCTACCCCACTCTCTCCCACTCTCTCTTTCCACTCTCTCTAACTCTCTCCCTCTCTCTCGTCCCCACTCTCTCTCTCTCCCCCACTCTCTCTCTCTCTCTCTCTTTCTCTCTCTCCCACTCTCTCTCTCTACCCCACTTTCTCTCTCACACTCTCTCTCTCCCCCCCCACTCTCTCTCTCTCTCCCCCTCTCTCCCCCACTCTCTCTCTCTCCCCCCCTCTCTCTCTGTCTCTCACTCTCTCTCTCCCCTCCCCCACTCTCTCTCTGTCTCTCTTCCCCACTCTCTCTCTCTCCCCCACTCTCTCTCTTCTCCCTCTCTCCCTCCCCCACTCTCTCTCTCTCTCTCTCTTTCTCCCCCACTCTCTCTCTCCCTCCCCACTCTCTCTCTCTCTCTCTCTCTTTCTCCTCCACTCTCTCTCTCTCTCTC
>NC_091987.1:13953677-14057204 GCF_044704955.1 Pristiophorus japonicus
TTATTAGTCGGGAAATTGTGTTGGGGAAATTGTGTTGGGGAAATTGATGGGATTGAAGGCCGATAAATCCCCAGGGCCTGATGGACTGCATCCCAGAGTACTTAAGGAGGTGGCCTTGGAAATAGCGGATGCATTGACAGTCATTTTCCAACATTCCATTGACTCTGGATCAGTTCCTATGGAGTGGAGGGTAGCCAATGTAACCCCACTTTTTAAAAAAGGAGGGAGAGAGAAAACAGGGAATTATAGACCGGTCAGCCTGACCTCAGTAGTGGGTAAAATGATGGAATCAATTATTAAGGATGTCATAGCAGCGCATTTGGAAAGAGGTGACATGATAGGTCCAAGTCAGCATGGATTTGTGAAAGGGAAATCATGCTTGACAAATCTTCTGGAATTTTTTGAGGATGTTTCCAGTAGAGTGGACAAGGGAGAACCAGTTGATGTGGTATATTTGGACTTTCAGAAGGCTTTCGACAAGGTCCCACACAAGAGATTAATGTGCAAAGTTAAAACACATGGGATTGGGGGTAGTGTGCTGACGTGGATTGAGCACTGGTTGTCAGACAGGAAGCAAAGAGTAGGAGTAAATGGGTACTTTTCAGAATGGCAGGCAGTGACTCGTGGGGTACTACAAGGTTCTGTGCTGGGGCCCCAGCTGTTTACATTGTACATTAATGATTTAGACAAGGGGATTAAATGTAGTATCTCCAAATTTGCAGATGACACTAAGTTGTGTGGCAGTGTGAGCTGCGAGGAGGATGCTATGAGGCTGCAAAGTGACTTGGATAGATTAGGTGAGTGGGCAAATGCATGGCAGATGAAGTATAATGTGGATAAATGTGAGGTTATCCACTTTGGTGGTAAAAACAGAGAGACAGACTATTATCTGAATGGTGACAGATTAGGAAAGGGGGAGGTGCAACGAGACCTGGGTGTCATGGTACATCAGTCATTGAAGGTTGGCATGCAGGTACAACAGGCGGTTAAGAAAGCAAATGGCATGTTGGCCTTCATAGCGAGGAGATTTGAGTACAGGGGCAGGGAGCTGTTGCTACAGTTGTACAGGGCCTTGGTGAGGCCACACCTGGAGTATTGTGTGCAGTTTTGGTCTCCTAACTTGAGGAAGGACATTCTTGCTATTGAGGGAGTGCAGCGAAGATTCACCAGACTGATTCCCGGGATGGTGGGACTGACCTATCAAGAAAGACTGGATCAACTGGGCTTGTATTCAATGGAGTTCAGAAGAATGAGAGGGGACCTCATAGAAACGTTTAAAATTCTGACGGGTTTAGACAGGTTAGATGCAGGAAGAATGTTCCCAATGTTGGGGAAGTCCAGAACCAGGGGTCACAGTCTCAGGATAAGGGGTAAGCCATTTAGGACCGAGATGAGGAGAAACTTCTTCACCCAGAGAGTGGTGAACCTGTGGAATTCTCTACCACAGAAAGTAGTTGAGGCCAATTCACTAAATATATTCAAAAGGGAGTTAGATGAAGTCCTTACTACTAGGGGGATCAAGGGGTATGGCGAGAAAGCAGGAAGGGGGTACTGAAGTTGCATGTTCAGCCATGAACTCATTGAATGGCGGTGCAGGCTAGAAGGGCTGAATGGCCTACTCCTGCACCTATTTTCTATGTTTCTATGTTTCTATGCTTCGAATGGTGCAGCATAGCGCACTGTACAAATTGTAAAACGTGCCCTCATAAAACAAATGTTAGATCCAAATCCAAGGAAACGACAGTTGTCATTGGATCACAAATTGGCTAATTTTTTGATTACATATCGAAATACTCCTCATAGAACTGCTGGGAGAACACCATCTGAGTTGTTTCTCAAACGACAGCCACGAACCAGATTCTCGTTATTAAAGCCAAATTTGGCACAGTCCGTAGAAGAGACACAATTAAGACAGAAAGAGAATCATGATAGAGGTAGAGTAAAAGAGAGAAGTGTGAAATTAAACCAGAAGGTGATAGTGAAGAACCATCACCATAAATGGGTAAAGTGGTTACCAAGAAGAGTGGTGAAGATATGTGGTCCTCGCACATATTTGATAAAGATGTTTGACAATGAACAGGTTAGGTTTGTTCATATTGATCATATTTTACGTACAGACATGGAAGGAGTTGAAGGTGGGAATGATTCAATTATTTCTGACCCATCAGATAGTTTTGATACACCAGTAGCAAATCGTAAATACAATGTACTGGAAACAAATACAGGAGAGAATCAGAATGAAAGTCTGAGTCCGAGTCAGGAAAACAAAGAGCCTGAAGTTAGAGTGAGTTCAAATGAAAATCAAGGAAATTCCGTGGAGGAAAACGTTCCCCAGGATGAGC
Organism: Pristiophorus japonicus; assembly: GCF_044704955.1. Lineage (NCBI taxonomy): Eukaryota > Metazoa > Chordata > Chondrichthyes > Pristiophoridae > Pristiophorus > Pristiophorus japonicus. The sequence continues at coordinate 13,956,020 of NC_091987.1, forward strand.
CTCGATTGAGTGTGAAATCGACACCATGTTTGGAAGGTTCTGTTCGAGAGTGAAGGTATCCTCTTCGAAACAGAAAACAATTGGTAAAGTTAAATTTTTAAATATGGAAGAAAAAATAAGTTTATATCCTGTGTTATGTATAATCATGAAAGTTATGTATGATGTTTGTTATAATGGCTTCTTCATTAAGGAGGGAGAAGTGTAATGTCTGTAAGCTTGTAATGTTTGTAGCTCCATACTGTGGATGTGGACGTATTGTGTACTGCAACTGCACAGTTAATAATAAACAGAACCAGGCAGATTTCCGGAGGATTCCGAGAGAGCTGCCTGCCATATTAGGAAGCTGTGTGTGCTGTGCTCTGTGAATATATCACACCCACCCTCTCTCCTTAGCCCACTCTCTCCCCTTAGCCCACCCTCTCCCCCTAGCTTGCCCACCCTCTCCCCTTAGCCCACCCTCTCCCCCCAGCCTGCCCACCCTCTCCCCTTAGCCCACCCTCTCCCCCTAGCCTGCCCACTGTGTGTCATGCTATTGCCATTAGCTCTCCCACCAGGCCCCAGACCTGTCTCATTAACCTGACCATAGAATCACAGAATGGTTACAGCACAGAAGGAGGCCATTCGGCCTGTCAAGCCCGTGCCGGCTCACTGCAAGAGCACCTCAGCCAGTCCCACTCCCCCGCCCTTTCCCTGTAGCCCTGCAATTTTTTTTCCTTCAGGTACTTATCCAATTATCTTTTGAAAGCCACAATTGAATCTGCCTCCACCACCCTCTCGGGCCGTGCATTCCAGATCCCAACCACTCGCTGCGTAAAAAAGTTTTCCCTCATGTCGCCTTTGGTTCTTCGGCCAATCGCCTTAAATCTGTGTCCTCTGATTCTCAACCCTTCCGCCAATGGGAACAGTTTCTCTCTACTCTGTGCAGACCCCTCATGATTTTGAACACCTCGATCAAAACTCCTCTCAACCTTCTCTGCTCCAAGGAGAACAACCCCAGCTTCTCCAGTCTATCCACATAACTGAAGTCCCTCATCCCCAGAACCATTCTTGTAAAAATATATATATTTGCAAAACATTTGCAGAGCTACAGGGAAAGGGCGGGCGAGTGGGAATAGCTGAGAGTTGGTATGGGCTCGACGGGCCGAATGGCCTTCTCCTGTGCTGTAGCCATTCTATGCTTCTATGAAAATCTTTCCTGCACCCTCTCTAAGGCCTTCACATCCTTCCTAAAATGCGGTGCCCAGAATTGGACACAATTCTCCAGTTGAGGCCGAACCAGTGTTTTATACAGGTTCACCATAACTTCCTTGCTTTTGTACTCTATGCCTCTATTTATCAAGCCCAGGATCCTGTATGCTTTTTTAACCGTTTTCTCAACCTGCCCTGCCACCGTCAATGATCTGTGCACATATACCCCCAGGTCTCTCTGTTAATGCACCCCCTTTAGGATTGTACCCTTTAGTTTATATGCCTCTCCTCGTTCTTCCGACCAAAATGTATCACTTCGCACTTTTCTGCGTTAAATTTCATCTGCCACGTGTCCGCCCAATCCACCTCTTGAAGTCCTCTTGAAGTCTATCACTATCCTCCTCACTGTTACTATACTTCCAAGTTCCCAGACTGGTCCCATTAGTCCGGCCATGTCCCAGACTGGGTACATTTTCTCAGCTACTGTCCTCAGGAATAGCGCTGTGATATAAACGAGATCATGTCCATGCCTCCAACAACAAGAACTTTTATTTAGATAGTACCTTTAATGTAGTAAGACCCCCCCCCTCGAGGCATTTCACAGGAGCGTTACCAAACAAAATCAGACACCGCGCTACATAAGGAGACATTAGGACTGGCCTTGGTCGAAAAGGTAGGTTTCAAGAGCGTCTTAAAGGAGTTGGAGCGACGGAGAGGTTTAGGGAGGGAATTCCAGAGTTTTGGAGCCAGGCAGCTGAAAATGTGGCCGCCAGTGGTGGAGCGATTAAAATAAGGGATGCGGAGGAGGCCAGAATTGGAGGAGAGAAGAGATCGCGGAGGTTTGTCGGGCTGTAGGAGGTTAGACAGATAGGGGAAGAAATTCAATATTGCCCCATTTGGCGGGCGGCGGGAGGGGGAGTAACAATTGGGAGGCGCAGGACATAGTGTCAGGCGCTGAAGTCTCGCCGCTCTCCCGAAATCCGGGTTACCGTCCCCGGAAGGGCTAATTCAAGCGCTGCACTTCCTTCCTGCAGCGCCAACGGGACGGACACCTCAGCAACCCTGCACACCGAGCCATGCAGCACTGCTGTGTCCAAGGGGCCCTTCCCTCCCTACCAACACTGCAGCCACCCTGGACCACCGGGGAGAGGGGGTGCTGCGTGATCAGCCCCGCACTCAAGCAAAGCGATCGCGGCCACGACCCCGCAAAGAAAACGGAGCAGCAGCGAGAAAGCCAAGGCAAGTTTCCTCTGTCTTTTCCCCTGGGCCACCTCGCCTTTAATCATGGCCGCCTGCGCCGTGCGTCCTGCAGCTGCCATTGTTTTCGCCCAGCGCTGCTGCAGGGGGCGAAAGTCGATTTCGGCGCCAATGTGGACGATGCGCGCGGCGATGACATCACGATCTCCGGGCGCAGGAGACCGGGGCGCCAAGCCGTAGCGCCCCCGTTGCAATGGCGGGAGTCGTTAACAGCGCTGCGCCCGGTCGCAAACTCGTCTGTGCCCGGGGGAACTAATGGGCAGCACAAAGGCATCCAATTTCACCCCCAATAGGGAGGGGCAAGACCAGGGTGGGGTGCAATTGCGTTCCTCGGCAGACAGAAATGGCAGCTGCCGGCGGTACTTTCTGACGGGACCACAATACATTGTGGCTGCAGTGGGCTTGAAGGGTCAGTATGATCGTCACGGACCAAGACTGCACAGTTTACGGGGAATGGCCCTGACTGGATCTGATAGCCAGACCAGAACCTTTCAACAAGTGAATGCTGCAGGAACAGGCATGCAACTTCACGATGCAATTCGGTGAAGTTACGGTATCGGTGCAGGAGCAGGTCCGAGGAAAGTCCTGGCTCTAGCCTTTCTGCACGTTACCACCGATCTCTGAATCTACCCTGAGTATTATCGAGGCATTCGGGACATAGACAACTACATCATTTTTCACAATGGGGCTTTCTCCCAATGGCCAAATGGGCATCACCCAATATGGTGATTGTAATAGAGCCACGCCTAGTGGACAACTGATGTAACAACAACTACTGATGCAATAATAAAAGGTCATGTGGCAAGCTCATGTGATCACATTTCTGTCAAGGAGCCATCTTGTAGTGTGAGCGCTTGTGTAGCTATGTCTAAAGATATCACAGATTGGTGATGAGGATGCAATTTTTGGATTCCCTACTTTTGTTAGTGGATAATCCTGCCAACTGACCGAGAGAATTTGAGAGGTTCTTTGTTTTGCAGAACAGCTAAAAATCCCAAGGTAAATTTCAAGCACACTTGGCTGAACTGTCGACGTTGACAGATTCCAGATGGCTGTGCCTTGTGGGAATAATCGGGCACTTGGGTGAGTTTCATCATGACCAGGAGATTTTCGGAGCGTATGTGGAGCGGCTAGAAATGTTTTTCACCGCGAATAGTATCGCTGAAGTCCCCGATGATGTAAACTGTAACCGGGTGGTTTTAGAAAGGAAACACACTATTTTCTTGACTGAAGCAGGTGTATGAAATCCTGAAAAACGTGCTTGTTCCCGTCAAGCCAAAGGACATACCACTGACACACTGCAGTCCTGAGCCCCTGGAAATTACTGAAAGTTATAGTTTTGGAATGAAATGACGAGGGTATCAGTGAGTACATTGCAGCTTTAAAAAAGCTATCCAATCACTGTCATTTTGGAAACATTCAGGACCAAGCATTGCGTGATCGCTTTGTTTGTGCGATGAAAAATGAAGCAATCAGAAAAAAGTTGTTGACAACTCCTGAATTGACTTTTGCTTTAGCTTGTCAGACAGCTATGTCGATGGATATGGCCGACCAATACTCCCGAGATTTTTGTGCCATTTCCATTCATTAGACAACCGAGGTGAATCGCGTGCATGCTAAAAGCAAAAGTCAGTTGGGCCCCAAGGCCTCATCAACTGGCCACGGTAACGGAGCATTGAAGTCGTGCATCAGTGCCTGGGACAACACATTGCTCAAAGCTGTCCATATGTGAAGGCAGAGTGTTTCTGCTGCAAGAAAATTAGGCATCTTGCGAAGGTGTGCCAACTGAAGTATAAAACGATGTTCAATGCTAGAAGTAAAAATCGACAGAGACTACATAGCATTGAAAATAAGCAACAGGATGTGGAGGTTCTCGAGATACACATCATCAGGAGCACGAGGGTATCGAACAGTGATTCGCAAAGTATTGTCATCCAAGTAGACGTTGCAGGAACCAGGCTACCCATGGAAATTGACACTGGTGCATCCATGAGCATAGTACCTGAATCGCTGTATCTCGACAAGTTGCGTGATTTTTGACTGGAGAAATCGAAGATAGAGCTGCGAGGCCACTCAGGAGAGCAAATCCCTGTTGTAGGAAGTATCACCATACCAGTGAAATACAAGGATCAGTTGCAGAGCTTGCCTCTCATATAGTGGCAGGAGACAAGCTGCCTTGATAGGTAGAGACTTGGTTGGGATCACTGAAACTGCTTTGGAATGAGACTTTTCGTGTGGCATCAAGCAGTATCCAAAGGTTTTCCGTGAAACAGGCAGTCCGATTCAAGCCTTAAAGGTGAGTATCAGAGTGCAAAAAGACGCAAGACTTGTTTAATGTAAGCCACATCCCGTACCATACGCACTCAAGGATAAAGTTGAGCAAGAACTCAAAAGACTAGAAACTGAGAACATTATCTCTAAGGTAGATCTGAGTAATTGAGCTCCTCCCATTTGTTGTTGTACCTAAGTCCGATGGTAAGGTAAGATTGTGTGGTGATTATAAAGTAACGGTAAACCAGGTTCTAGAGGGTAATTTCTCCAATACATTGCCAAATGCAGAAGATTTGTTCACAACACTGACAGGTGGTCAGATCTTCTCAAAGTTAGATCTCACAAATGACTACTTATAACTTTTACCAGATGAGGAGTCCAAGTCATGCTTGACTATAAATACTCATCTCGGCCTATATCAATTTTATAGGCTACCATTTGGAGTGTCTTCCGCCCCCACCATATTCCAAAGAGTGATGAACTAGATTTGGTAAGGCCTTGAAGGGGCAGTGTGTTATTTAGATGACATAATCATGTCATCACCAAACAGGCAAATCCATAATAACATATTGAAGCAAGTGCTCAAATGGCTAGAGAAGCACAGAGTACAAGTGTCTGCTCGTAAGTGTGAGATATTTCAAAACTCAGTGGAGTACTTAGGGTACAGAGTAGACAAAGATGGTTTACATCCAACCAAGGGAAAGCTGGATGCATTCACTGAACTTTGATCATTTTTGGGTCGTTTGAATTATTATGGAAAGTTCCTACCAAATTTGGCTACAGTATTACATCCACTGAATGAAGTATTGAAAAAACAGGTCCATTGGAAGTGGTCAGAAGAATGCGACACAGCATTCAAGGAATGTAAAAACAAATTGGTAGAGAGTACCATGTAAGTTCACTATGACATATCTAAGGAGATCAAGCTAGCATGTGATGCCTCTCCGTATGGAGTTGGGACAGTGATCACTCATGTACTACATAGTTGGGAGGAGAGACCAATTGCTTTTGCTTCACAAACTCTCAGTGCCAGTGAGAGTAATTATGCGCAAATCGAAAGTGAAGCTTTGACATTGATTTTTGGGGTCAAGAAGTTTCACAAATACTTGTTTGGTTGTACGTTTACCATCGTTACAGACCATAAGCCCCTGACAGCAGTCCTCCATCCAAAGTCCTCAGTTCCAACCATAGCTCTAACCCAAATGCAGAGATGGGCTTCGATTTTGTCAGCATATACGTATGACATTGAGTATAGATGATCAGCTGATCACAGCAATGCTGATGCTATGCCCAGGCTGCCATCCCCATCACAAGTTACACCCAATAGGGAAGAAGTGTTCTATTTTTCATACATTGATCGTTCGTGGAGACTCGGGAGGTGCGTGGAGGAGCGGCCTGTAAAAGGCCCACCGTCGATGAGGCTCGGGGGTTTGTGGAAACGTGCTTGTGCAGCTGCAGCAGGGAGAGAAGGCAAAATAGAAGCAGAAAGAAATCAAAAGGTGATGTCACAACCAAGCGGGTAAGTGATTGGTTGGTGATTGGTGAGTAGCTTTTAGTTTTCTTTTCCATATCAATAAGTAACCTTTAGCATTGTTGTTGCCAATTTAACTTTATTTAAAGGCTAAGTCATGGCAGGAGAGCTCAGCCACGTGTTATGCTCCTCCTGTACTATGTGGGAACTCAGGGACGCTTCCGGTGTCCCTGACGACTACGTGTGCGGGAAGTGTATCCGCCTCCATCTCCTGACGGACCGCATTGCGGAACTGGAGCTGCGGGTGGATTCACTCTGGAGCATGCACGATGCTGAGAATGACGTGAATAGCACGTTTAGTGAGTTGGTCTTACCACAGGTAAAGGGTGCACAGCCAGAGAGGGAATGGAAGACCAACAGGAAGAGCAGTGCAAGGAAGGTAGTGCAGGGGTCCCCTGCAGTCATCCCCCTGCAAAACAGATACACTGCTTTGAGTACTGTTGAGGGGGATGACTCATCAGAGGAGGGCAGCAGCAGCCAAGTTCACTGCACCGTGGCTGGCTCTGCTGCACAGGAGGGCAGGAAAAAGAGTGGGAGAGCAATAGTGATCGGGGATTCAATTGTGAGGGGAAGGGATAGGCGTTTCTGTGGCCGCAACCAAGACTCCAGGATGGTATGTTGCCTCCCTAGTGCAAGGGTCAAGGATGTCTCGGAGTGGGTGCAGGACATTCTGAAAAGGGAGGGTGAACAGCCAGTTGTCGTGGTACATATAGGTACCAACGATATAGGTAAAATGATGAGGTCCTACGAGATGAATTTAAGGAGCTAGGAGTTAAATTAAAAAGTAGGACCTCAAAGGTAGTAATCTCAGGATTGCTACCAGTGCCACCTGCTACTCAGAGTAGGAATCGCAGGATAGCTCAGATGAATATGTGGCTTGAGCAGTGGTGAAGAAGGGAGGGATTCAAATTCCTGGGACATTGGAACTGGTTCTGGGGGAGATGGGACCAGTACAAACCGGACGATCTGCACCTGGGCAGGACAGGAACCAATGTCCTAGGGAGAGTGTTTGCTAGTGCTGTTTGGGAGGAGTTAAACTAATATGGCAGGAGGATGGGAACCAATGCAGGAAGACAGAGGGAAATAAAATGGAGTCAGAAGCAAAAGATAGAAAGGAGAATAGTAAAAGTGGAGGGCAGAGAAACCCAAGGCAAAAAACACAAAGGGCCACATTACAGCAAAATTCTAAAGGGGCAAAGTGTGTTAAAAAGACAAGCCTGAAGGCTCTGTGCCTCAATGCGAGGAGTATTCGTAATAAGGTGGACGAATTAACTGCGCAGATAGCAGTTAATGGGTATGATGTCATTGGCATCACGGAGACATGGCTCCAGGGTGACCAAGGCTGGGAACTCAACATCCAACGGTATTCAACATTTAGGAAGGATAGACAGAAAGGAAAAGGAGGCGGGGTGGCGTTGCTGGTTAAAAAGGAAATTAATGCAATAGTAAGGAGGGACATTAGCCTTGATGATGTGGAATCGGTATGGGTGGAGCTACGGAATTCCAAAGGGCAGAAAACGCTAGTGGGAGTTGTGTACAGACACCAAACAGTAGCATCAAGCAAGAAATGAGGAATGTGTGCAATAAAGGTACAGCAGTTATCATGGGCGACTTTAATCTACATATTGATTGGACGAACCAAACTGGTAGCGATGCAGTGGAGGAGGATTTGCTGGAGTGTATTAGGGATGGTTTTCTGGACCAATATGTCGAGGAACCAACTAGAGAGCTGGTCATCCGAGACTGGGTGATGTGTAATGAGAAGGGACTAATTAGCAATCTTGTTGTGCGAGGCCCCTTGGTGAAGAGTGACCATAATATGGTAGAATTCTTTATTAAGATGGAGAGTGACACAGTTAATTCGGAAACTAGGTCCTGAACTTAAGGAAAGGTAACTTCGATGGTATGAGACGTGAATTGGCTAGTATAGACTGGAAAAGGATACTTAAAGGGTTGACGGTGGATAAGCAATGGCAAACACTTAAAGATCACATGGATGAACTTCAGCAATTGTATATCCCTGTCTCGAGTAAAAATAAAACGGGGAATGTGGCTCAACCATGGCTAAAAAGGGAAATTAAGGATAGTGTTAAAGCCAAGGAAGAGGCATATAATTTGGCTAGAAAAAGCAACAAACCTGAGGACTGGGAGAAATTTAGAATTCAACAGAGAAAGATTAAGGGTTTAATTAAAAGGGGGAAAATAGAGTATGAGAGGAAGCTTGCAGGGAACATAAAAACTGACTGCAAAAGCTTCTATAAATATGTGAAGAGAAAAAGATTAGTGAAGACAAACGTAGGTCACTTGCAGTCGGATTCAGGTGAATTTATAATGGGGAATAAAGAAATGGCAGACCAAATGAACAAATACTTTGGTTCTGTCTTCACAAAGGAAGACACAAATAACCTTCCGATTGTACTAGGGGACAGTAGGTCTACTGAGAAGGAGGTACTGAAGGATATCCTTATAAGGCAGGAAATTGTGTTCGAGAAATTGATGGGATTGAAGGCCGATAAATTCCTAGAGCCTGATAATCTGCATCCCAGAGTACTTAAGGAAGTAGCCCTAGAAATAGTGGATGCATTGGTGATCATTTTCCAACAGTCTATTGACTCTGGAGGGTAGCCAATGAAACAACACATTTTAAAAAAGGAGGGAGAGAGAAAACGGGTAATTATAGACCGGTTAGCCTGACATCAGTAGTGGGGAAAATGTTGGAATCAATCATTAAGAATGAAATAGCAGCGCATTTGGAAAGCAGTGACAGGATTGGACCAAGTCAGCATGGATTTATGAAAGGGAAATCATGCTTGACGAATCTTCTGGAATTTTTTGAGGATGTAACTAGTAGAGTGGACAAGGGAGAACCAGTGGATGTGGTGTAGTTAGACTTTCAAAAGGCTTTTGACAAGGTCCCGCACAAGAGATTGGTGTGCAAAATCAAAGAACATGGTATTGGGGTAATGTACTGACGTGGATAGAGAACTGGTTGGCAGACAGGAAGCAAAGAGTCGGGATAAACGGGTCCTTTTCAGAATGGCGGCAGTGGCTAGTGGTGTGCCGCAGGGCTCAGTGCTGGGACCCCAGCTCTTTACAACATACATTAATGATTTAGATGAAGGAATTGAGTGTAATATCTCCAAGTTTGCGGATGACACTAAACTTGGTGGCGGTGTGAGCTGTGAGGAGGATGCTAAGAGGCTGCAGGGTGACTTGGACAGGTTAGGTGAGTGGGCAAATGCATGGCAGATGCAGTACAATGTGAATAAATGTGAGGTTATCCATTTTGGGGGCAAAAACACGGAGGCGGAATATTATCTGGATGGCGGCAGATTAGGAGAAGGGGAGGTGCAACGAGACCTGGGTGTCATGGTACATCAGTCATTGAAAGTGGGCATGCAGGTACAGCAGGCGGTGAAGAAGGCCAATGGTATGTTGGCCTTCATAGTTAGGGGATTTGAGTATAGGAGCAGGGAGGTCTTACTGCAGTTGTACAGGGCCTTGGTGAGGCCTCACCTGGAATATTATGTTCAGTTTTGGTCTCCTAATCTGAGGAAGGACATTCTTGCTATTGAGGGAGTGCAGCGAAGGTTCACCAAACTGATTCCAGGGATGGCTGGACTGTCATATGAGGAGAGACTGGATCAACTGAACTTTATTCAATGGAGTTCAGAAGGATGAAGGATGAGAGGGGATCTCATAGAAACGAATAAGATTCTGATAGGACTGGACAGGCTAGATGCGGGAAGAATATTCCCGATGTTGGGGAAGTCCAGAACTAGGGGACATCGTCTTCGGATAAGGGGTAGGCCATTTAGGACTGAGATGAGGAGAAACTTCTTCACTCAGAGAGTTGTTAACCTGTGGAATTCCCTGCCGCAGAGAGTTGTTGATGCCAGTTCATTGGATATATTCAAGAGGGAGTTAGATATGGCCCTTACGGCTACAGCGATCAAGGGGTATGGAGAGAAAGTAGGAAAGAGGTACTGAGGGAATGATCAGCCATGATCTTATTGAATGGCGGTGCAGGCTTGAAGGGCCGAATGGCCTACTCCTGCACCTATTTTCTTTGTTTCTGTGTTTCTATGAACTGCCAGTCACAGCTGAAGAGATTGATAGAGCAACCAAACATGACCTAGTTATTTCAAAGGTGTATAATTACATAACAAATGGATGGTCAACCCAGGTATCAGAGGAAGATATTCAACCTTTCGTAGGAATGAATTGTCAGTGGATACAGGTTGTATCATGTGGGGAGCAAGAATCGTTATCCCAAATAGGTTCAGGTCCAAATTGTTGGGAGACCTTCATGACCAGCACCTGGGAATGTGCTTGACCAAGTGTTTTGTAAGCAGTTACTTATGGTAGCCAGTGTTAGATAAAGAGATAGAGTACATCGTCAATCAGTGTACAACATGTCAATCTGTGAGTAAGAAACTACCATCAGTACCATTACAGCCATGGAAATGGCCTCCCAGGGTGTGGCAAAGGTTACATGTAGATTTTGCTAAGCTAGAAGGACAGCGATTGTTCATTGTGATTGATAATCATTCGAAATAGGTCGAGATGTATCCGATGTGGAAAATAACAACAAGTAAAACACTAGCCAATTTGCGACGATTGCTTTCTTCATATGGCATCCCAGAAGAAATTGTGTCTGATATTGGGCCTCAATCTTGTTCGGAAGAATTTGCACAATTCATGAGCAGAAACTTTGTGGAACATACCAAAGTTCCACCATACCCCACTGCTTCAAATGGTGCAGCAGAGCACACAGTACAAATTGTAAAATGTGTCCTGATCAATCAATGTTGGATCCAAATCCAAGGAAATGGCAGTAGTTGTTAGACCACAAACTGGCAAATTTTCTGATTATCTATTGGAATACTTCTCAGACCACAACTGGTAGAACACCAGCAGAGTTGCTTCTCAAACGACAGCCACAAACCAGGTTCTCATTGATAAAACCAAACTTGGCACAGTCAGAATAAGAGAAACAATCAAGGCAGAAAGAGAGTCATGTCGTGAAGATATTTGGTCAAGATGTTTGAACATGGACAGGTTAGGTTTGTTCACATTGATTATATTTTACCTACAAATGTGGAAATCATTGAAAGTTGGAATGATTTGATTATTTCTGATGAGTCAGATAGTCTTGTTACAAGTAGAATACCAGTAGCAAATCCTACATCAGATGTATTAGAAACAAGTCCAAGAGAAAGTCAGAATTTAAGTCTGAGTCCGAATCAGGCAGACAAACAGTCTGAAGGTGTAGAAAATCCAAATGTGGATCTTGGAGAAAAATTCTCTTCAGGCTCAGCGAGAATGAGTCTAAATCCTACAACAAGATTGGAAAGTTCTATTCAAGAATGAAGGTATCCTCTTCAAAACAAAAAACACTGTTTAAGCTTGATTTGTAAATATGGAAAAATAAATTCATATCTTTTATTGTGTATACCATACAAGTTATGTATAATGATTATTGTGTTATGATTAACTTCTTCAATAAGGAGGGAGAAGTGTAATAGATCTCCACCTAGTGGACTGCTGATGTCATAACAACTATTGATGTAATAACAATAAAAGGTCATGTGGTATGGTCATGTGATCAGAGTTCTGTCGGGAGCCATGTTGTAATACATATACTTGTGTAGCTGTGTCTAAAGATATCACAGTGATGAACCATTTGGAATCTTACAGCACAGAAGGAGGCCAGTCAGACCATCGTGCCTTTGCCGTCTCTTTAAAAGAGCTATTCAATTAGTTCCACTTCTCCACCCCACTCTTCTTCTCTATGCCCCCTGCTCTTTCCCCATAGCCCTGTACATTTCTCCCTTTCAGCTATTTATGCAATTCCCTTTTGAAAGTTACTAGTTAATCTGCTTCCGCCCTTTCAGGCAGTGTGTTTCAGATCATCACAAGAAGATAAGAATTCGGAGCAGGAGTAGGCCATTTGGCCCCTCGTGCCTGCTCCACCATTCAATAAAATCATGGTTGATCTTCGACCTCAACTCCACTTTCTTGCACTATCCCCATATCCCTTGAGTCCCTTAATATTCAAAAATCTATCGGTATCTGTCTTGAATATACTCAACGACTGAGCATTCACAGCTCTCTGGGGTAGAGAATTCCAAAGATGCACCAGACTCTGAGTGAAGAAGTTTCTCCTCATCTCAGTCCTAAATGGCTGACCCCTTTATTCTGAGACTGTGACTCCTGGTTCTAGACTCCCCAGCCAGAGGAGACATCCTCCCTGCATCTATCCTGTCAAGCCCTGTAAGAATGTTGTATGTTTCAATGAGATCACCTTTCATTCTTCGAAACTCTGGAGAATATAGGCTTAGTCTACTCAATCTCTCCTCAAAGGAGAGATTGTGCGTTGATTCAGGATATCTCAGCTACAGTTACATATAACGGAAAAGAGTGGCTAATGTAAATGTTGGTCCCTTAGAGGATGAGACTGGGGAATTAATAATGGGGAACAGGGAAATGGCAGAGACATTGAAGAAATATTTTGTATCAGTCTTCACGGTAGAAAACACTAAAAACATCCCAATAGTGCATAATCATGGGGCTATAGGAAGGGAGGAACTTAATACAATCATTATCACTAATAAAGTAGTACTCAGTAAAATAATGGGACTAAAGGTGGACAAGTCCCCTGGACCTGATGGCTTACATCCTAGGGTCTTAAAAGAAGTGGCTGCAGAGATAGTGGATGCATTGGTTGTAATCTACCAAAATTTCCTGGATTCTGGGGAGGTCCCAGCGGATTGAAAAACCGCAAATGTAATGCCACTAATTAAAAAAGGAGGCAGACAGAAAGCAGGAAACTATAGACCAGTTAGCCTAACATCTGTCGTTGGGAAAATGCTGGAGTCCATTATTAAGGAAGCAGTAGCAGGACATTTGGAAAAACATAATTCAATCAAGCAGAGTCAGCATGGTTTTATGAAAGGGAAATCATGTTTAACAAATTTGCTGGAGTTCTTTGAGGATGTAACGAGCAGGGTGGATAAGGGGGAACCAGTTGATTTGGATTTCCATAAAACATTCAATAAGGTGCCACTTAAAAGATTAGTGCACAAGATAAAAGTTCATGCATGGGGTTGGGGGTAATATATTAGCATGGATAGAGGATTGGCTAACTAACAGAAAACAGAGTCAGGATAAATGGGTAATTTTCCGGTTGGCAAACAATAACTAGTGGGATGCCGCAGAGATCAGTGCTGGGGCCTCAACTATTTACAACCTATATTAATGACTTGGATGAAGGGACCGAGTGTAATGTAACCAAGTTTGCTGATGATACAAAGATAGGTGGGAAAGCAAATTGTGAGGAGGACACAAAAAATCTGCAAAGGGATTATAGACAGGCTAAGTGAGTGGGCAAAAATTTGGCAGATGGAGTATAATGTGGGAAAATGTGAGGTTATCCACTTCGGCAGAAAAAAATAAAAAAGCAAATTATAATTGAAATGGAGAAAAATTGCAAAGTACTATAGTACAGAGAGACCTGGGGATCCTTGTGCATGAAATACGAACAAGTTAGTATGCGGGTACAGCAAGTAATCAGGAAGGCAAATGGAATGTTGGCCTTTATTGCAAGGGGGCTAGAGTATAAAAGCAGAGAAGTCCTGCTACAACTGTACAGGGTATTGGTGAGGCCACAGCTGGAGTACTGCGTACAGTTTTGGTCTCCGTATTTAAGGAAGGATATACTTGCATTAAAGGTTGTTCAGAGAAGGTTCACTAGGTTGATTCCGGAGATGATGGGGTTGGCTTATGAAGATAGGTTGAGTAGTTTAGGTCTATACTCATTGGAGTCATAGCAAGGGGATTTGAGTACAGGGGCAGGGAGGTGTTGCTACAGTTGTACAGGGCATTGGTGAGGCCACACCTGGAGTATTGTGTACAGTTTTGGTCTCCTAACCTGAGGAAGGACATTCTTGCTATTGAGGGAGTGCAGCGAAGGTTCACCAGACTGATTCCCGGGATGGCGGGGCTGACCTATCAAGAAAGACTGGATCAACTGGGCTTGTATTCACTGGAGTTCAGAAGAATGAGAGGGGACCTCATAGAAACATATAAAATTCTGACGGGGTTAGACAGGTTAGATGCAGGAAGAATGTTCCCAATGTTGGGGAAGTCCAGAACCAGGGGTCACAGTCTAAGGATAAGGGGTAAGCCATTTAGGACCGAGATGCGGAGGAACTTCTTCACCCAGAGAGTGGTGAACCTGTGGAATTCTCTACCACAGAAAGTTGTTGAGGCCAATTCACTAAATATATTCAAAAAGGAGTTAGATGAGGTCCTTACTGCTAGGGGGATCAAGGGGTATGGCGAGAAAGCAGGAATGGGGTACTGAAGGTGAATGTTCAGCCATGAACTCATTGAATGGCGGTGCAGGCTAGAAGGGCCGAATGGCCTACTCCTGCACCTATTTTCTATGTTTCTATGAATGAGTGGTGATCTTATTGAAACATATAAATAATGAGGGGGATCGACAAGGTGGATGGGGAAACTAAAACTAGCGGACATAGTCTCAGAATAAGAGGCCACCCATTTAAAACTGAGATGAGGAGGAATTTCTTCTCTCAGAGGGTTGTAAATCTGTGGAATTCTCTGCCCCAGAGACCTGTGGAGGCTGGGCCTTTGAATATATTTAAGGTGGAGATCGACAGATTTTTGAGTGCTAAGGGAATAAGGGGTTATGGGGAGCGGGCAGGGAAGTGGAGCTGAGTCCATGATCAGATCAGCCATGATCGTATTGAATGGCGGAGCAGGCTCGAGGGGCCAAATGGCCTACTCCTGCTCATATTATGTTCTAAGGTATAATCCCTAATCAAGGCAGCGAGGGAACAGACAGCGTTTTCACTCCTGACCATTGTCTAGTGATCCCAATGTAAAGTTTATGTGTAGCCATCAGGTTAGGACAAGATTGGACTCCTTGTGATGTCCTCTGCCGACACTCACTGCCCTTACTGGGCAATGGCCAGTTAGATGAGAAACCAAAGGATGGTCTGCTCCTTTCGGGCTGTGCCCCAGAAAGACGAGGGTACCCACAGGAGACAGAACACTAAAAGCTAGTGGGTAGGTACAAAAAATAATTTAAAAGCTATTGGAATTACATCGGATATACAGCACAGACACAGGCCATGCCGGCATTTATGTTCCACTCGAGCCTCCTCCCGTCTTTCCTCATCTAACTCTATCAACATAACCCTCTATTCCCTTCTCCCTCATATACTTATCTAGCCTCGCCTTAAATGCATCGATACTATTCGCTTCAACCACTCCCTGTGGTAGCCAGTTCCACATTCTCACCACTCTCTGGGTAAAGAAGTTTCTTCTGAATTCCCCATTGGATTTATTGGTGACTATCTTATATTGATGGCCTCTAGTTATGCTCTTCCCCACAAGACCATTCATGATTTTAAAGACCTCTCGTCCTTTTTTATCCATGAGAAAAGAGACCTAGCCTGCTCATCCTATCCTGATAGGTATATCATCCTTGTAAATCTTCCCTGCACCCTCTCCAGTGCCTCTATATCCTTTTTATAATATGGCAACCAGAACTGCATGCAGTGCAGTAGGTGTGGTTGAACCATGGTTCGATACAGGTTTACCATAACTTCCCTACTTTTATTGGAATGTTGGCCTTTATCTCAGAGGGATTTGAACACAAAGGGGATGGAAGTTATGGTACAGTTATATAAAGCTCTGGTTAGACCCCATTTAGAGCACTGTGTTCAGTTATGGGCACCGCACCTTAGGCAGGATATAGTGGCCTTGCAGGGGAATCAACGCAGATTCAGCGGAATACCGGGGGTTCAGAGGGTTAGATTATGAGGACAGGTTACACAGACTGGGCTTGTGTTCCCTCGAGTGTAGAAGATTAAGGGGTGATCTAATTGAGATGATTAAATAAATTGATAGGGTAGCTAGAGAGAGAAACTATTTCATCTGGTGGAGGGAGCCCAGAACAAGGGGCCATGTCCTTAAAATTAGAGCTAGGACGATCAGGGGTGATGTCAGGCATAACTTCTTCACACAAAGGCTGGTGAGAATCTGGAACTCTCCCCCAAAAAGCTGTTGACGCTGGAGTGGGCGGGGGGGGGGGGGGGGGGGGGGGGGGTCAATTGAAAATTTCAAATCTGAGATGGACAGATTTTTGTTAGGTAAAGGATATTGAAGGTTACAGAACCAAGGTGGGTAGATGGAGTTAAAACACAGATCAAACACAATCTATTGAATGGCAGAACAGGTTCGAGGGGCTGAATGGCCTCCTCCTGTTCCTAAGTCCCTGTGATTCACAGAGCTTCGCATCAGCACAATCAGCTGCCCTCCAACGGGTACGTGGAAGATCACAGACCAATCAGCACCTTTGAGAAACCTCTGGGTGGATGAGTGCCATTGCAGCACAGGCCGATTTACCCGGGGGGGCACACTTCAGTGGGCAGGACACATCCGTCTGTAGGTCCTCAGATCTCTTCAGCCTTTTCCCATAGTAACTCTGAGGGCAGCAAGAAAAGAGAATTAATAGAATCCCTGGGGTGATTTTATGCTTAGTGATCCTGACTGATACAGAGTAAAGCTCCCTCTACACTGTCCCATCAAACACTCCCAGGGTAGGTACAGCATGGATTAGATACAGAGTAAAGCTCCCTCTATACTGTCCCATCAAACACTCCCAGGATAGGTACAGCACAGTTCGATGCAGAGTAGAGCTCCCTCTACACTGTCCCATCAAACACTCCCAGGGCAGGTACAGCATGGGTTAGATACAGAGTAAAGCTCGCCCTACACTGTCCCATCAAACACTCCCAGGGCAGGTACAGCATGGGGTTAGATATAGAGTAAAGCTCCCTCTACACTGTCCCATCAAACATTCCCAGGGCAGGTACAGCACAGTTCGATGCAGAGTAGAGCTCCCTCTACACTGTCCCATCAAACACTCCCAGGGCAGGTAGAGCACAGGGTTAGCTACAGAGTAAAGCTCCCTCTACACTGTCCCATCAAACACACCCAGGATAGGTACAGCACAGTTCGATGCAGAGTAGAGCTCCCTCTACACTGTCCCATCAAACACTCCCAGGGCAGGTACAGCATGGGTTAGATACAGAGTAAAGCTCGCCCTACACTGTCCCATCAAACACTCCCAGGGCAGGTAGAGCACAGGGTTAGCTACAGAGTAAAGCTCCCTCTACACTGTCCCATCAAACACTCCCAGGGTAGGTACAGCATGGATTAGATACAGAGTAAAATTCCCTCTACACTGTCCCATCAAACACTCCCAGGGTAGGTACAGCATGGATTAGATACAGAGTAAAGCTCCCTCTACACTGTCCCATCAAACACTCCCAGGGCAGGTACAGCATGGGTTAGATACAGGGTAAAGCTCCCTCTACACTGTCCCATCATACACTCCCAGGGCAGGTACAGCACGCGATTAGATATAGAGTAAAGCTCCCTCGACACTGTCCCATCAAACACTCCCAGGGCAGGTACAGCACGGGATTAGATATAGAGTAAAGCTCCCTCTACACTGTCCCATCAAACATTCCCAGGGCAGGTACAGCACAGTTCGATGCAGAGTAGAGCTCCCTCTACACTGTCCCATCAAACACTCCCAGGGCAGGTAGAGCACAGGGTTAGCTACAGAGTAAAGGTCCCTCTACACTGTCCCATCAAACACTCCCAGGGTAGGTACAGCATGGATTAGATACAGAGTAAAGCTCCCTCTACACTGTCCCATCAAACACTCCCAGGGCAGGTACAGCATGGGTTAGATACAGGGTAAAGCTCCCTCTACACTGTCCCATCATACACTCCCAGGGCAGGTACAGCACAGGATTAGATATAGAGTAAAGCTCCCTCTACACTGTCCCATCAAACACTCCCAGGGCAGGTACAGCACGGGGTTAGATATAGAGTAAAGCTCCCTCTACACTGTCCCATCAAACATTCCCAGGGCAGGTACAGCACGGGTTAGATACAGAGTAAAGCTCCCTCTACTCTGTCCCTTGAAACACTCCCAGGACAGGTACAGCACGGGTTAGATACAGAGTACAGCTCGCTCTACACTGTCCTGAGAATGCACCTCTGCAATAGCCGCTTCATCAGTTTGCTGTCTCTCCATTTCCCACACCAGGCACCCTATAGGCTGTGTGGTCTGTTTTGACCTGTGGGTCAGTATAGGCTGGAGCTGACCCTACTCCCGGAGGTGAAAGGTCAATGTCAAACCTTTGCTACCATTCCCTCTCCATTAATGATATTTTGCTTGGAAAGTGAAGGAGAGAATCATCCATCAGAACATAAATTGTCCAAAATCTTTGTCACGCGCTGTCATGGGTTTGGTGCCTTGTTTCCGTTGAGGGGCTTCACTTTAAATCAGGCTACAGCTAAAAGGTTCAGATTGGTAAAAGCAAATTTAGTGACTGAATCTTCTTCCTCTTCTCTTCTTCCTTCTTATGGCAGAAGCAAAGCAAATCAAAGATCAATCTCCAAGTCGGATATCCAGGCCAAAGCTCCCGGTGTAACAGGGAGTCCCAAATTCCCTCTGAGGGCAGTGCTCGATGATGTGCTCCAAGGTCTGATTCGGAGCTCCACAGTCACATGATGAGGATGCTTTAATCTTCCACCTATGGAGAAGGTGGCAGCGTCGACCATGACCAGTTCTGAGGTGGTCGATGGTTGTCCACTGTTTGCGAGAAAGGTTTGATCCTTCAGGTTGTCAAAACCCGTGATCCGTCCTCTTGTGCCAAACTGGTGGATGTGTTCGATGTGTGTTTCTTGAAGCACCAGAACATCGATGCTGTGTTTCTTCAGTAACCTTTCGAGAGATTCGCATTTTGAACGAGAGTTGCCTTTGATGTTAAGTTGGCATATTCAGATGGCTGGGCCTACACGTAGTTTGCTTTGGGGAGGATCGTTTGATCTGCTTGGTTTGATACTGTCTCCAGGAGGTCGATTTAACAACATGTTCGATGTCCTTTGAGACGATATTAGTTGTGATCTAAGAGCTAAGATCATGTGACAGGGTGGGCTGTGAGAAGGCTATCATCATCCACCCCTGAATAATCCAGTCAGTTAGGCCACTGCCCTTTGACCTCTGCCATCGGGGTTCCAACCTGGATCGGCCTAATGGAAAATCTCACCGCGATCGGGCCACAGGATGGCTGGTCTGAGAAGTGGGCCACATGGTGCACTGGTTCAGGGGCTAATCCCCCCGAGGCTGGGGTTGGGGCTCTTCACCAAAACATATCGCGGTCATTCAGACCGCAGTTAAGGTGTGGCTCAGTGGGGAGCACTTTATCTCATCAGAATTCAGAAGGTCATGGGTTCAAAGTCCCACTCCAGAGATTGAGCACAAAATCCAGGCTGACAGTCCCAGTGTAGTACTGAGGGAGCGCTGCACTGCCAGAGGTGCCGTCTTTCGGATTAGATGTTAAACCGAGGCCCCGTCTGCTGTCTTAGGTGGTGGTAACAGATTCAAGGGCACTATTTCGAAGAGGATCAGGGTCATTATCCCCGGTGTCCTGCGACCAATATTTATCCCTCAATCAATACGACAAAAACAGATGATTATGGTCAGTATCTCATTGGCTGCCACACTACAACAGTGATTACTGTTCAAAAAATAATTAATTGGCTGAAAAGCATTTTGGGACATCCTGAGGTTGTGAAAGGCGCTATAGAAATGCCATTTCTTTATAGCAGAGATCTTATTTGCTTCTGTATGAAACTCTTTATAAATCACTGGTGAGGCTCCAGCTGCAGTATTATGTTCAATTCTGACCACCCTCTATAGGAAGGATGGCAAGGCCTTGGACAGGGTTTTTTTTAGTCGTTCCTGGGATGTGGGCGTTGCTGGCAAGGCCGGCATTTATTGCCCATCCCTAATTGCCCCTTGAGAAGGTGGTGGTGAGCCGCCTTCTTGAACCGCTGCAGTCCGTGTGGTGAAGGTGCTCCCACAGTGCTGTTAGGGAGGGAGTTCCAGGATTTTGACCCAGCGACGATGAAGGAACAGTCGATATATTTCCAAGTCAGGATGGTGTGTGACTCAGAGGGGAACGTGGAGGTGGTGGTGTTCCCATGCGCCTGCTGCCCTTGTCCTTCTAGGTGGTAGAGGTCATGGGTTTGGGAGATGCTGCCGAAGAACCCTGGGTGAGTTGCTGCAGTGCATCTTGTAGATGGTGCACACTGCAGCCACGGTGCGCCGGTGGTGGAGGGAGTGAATGTTGAAGGTGGGGGATGGGCTGACGATCAAGCGGCTGCTTTGTCCTGGATGGTGTCGAGCTTCTTGAGTGTTGTTGGAGCTGCACTCATCCAGGCAAGTGGAGAGTATTCCATCACATCCCTGACTTGTGCCTTGTGGATGGTGGAAAGGCTTTGGGGAGTCAGGAGGTGAGATACTCACTGTAGAATACCCAGCCTCTGACCTGCTCTTGTTGTCACAGTATTTCTGTGGCTGGTCCAGTTAAGTTTCTGGTCAATGGTGACTCCCAGGATGTTGATGTTAGAAATATAGGAATACAGAAAATAGGAGCAGCAGTAGGCCATTCGGCCCTTCGAGCCTGCCCCGCCATTCAATATGATCATGGCTGATCCTCTATCTCAACACCATATTCCCGCTTTTTCCCCATACCCCTTGATGTCTTTTGTGTCTAGAAATCTATCTATCTCCCTCTTAAATATATTCAGTGACTTGGCCTCCACAGCCTTCTGTGGTAGAGAATTCCACAGGTTCACAACCCTCTGAGTGAAAACATTTCTTCTCATCTCGGTCCTAAATTTTCTACTCCGTATCCTGAGACTGACCCCTTGTTCTAGACTTCCCAGCCAGGGGAACCATCCTCCCCACATCCAGTCTATCCAACCCCGTCAGAATTTTATACGTTTCAATGAGACCCCCTCTCATTCTTCTAAACTCTAGTGAATACAGGCCAAGTCGACCCAATCTCTCCTCATACGACAGTCCTGCCATCCCAGGAATCAGTCTGGTGAACCTTCGCTGCACTCCTTCTATGGCAAGTATATCATTTCTTAGGTAAGGAGACCAAAACTGCACACAATAACTCCAGGTGCAGTCTCACCAAGGCCCTGTGTAACTGTAGTAAGACATCCTTGCTCCTGTACTCAAATCCTCTTGCAATGAAGGCCAACATACCATTTGTCTTCCTAACTGTTTGCTGCACCTGCATGTTTGCTTTCAATGACTGGTGTACAAGGACACCCAGGTCCCTCTGTACATCGACACTTCCCAAGCCATCACCATTTAAATAATACTTTGTCCTTATGTTTTTCCTACCAAAGTGGATAACTTCACATTTATCCACGTTATACTGCATCTGCCATGTGTTTGCCCACTCACTCA
Source organism: Pristiophorus japonicus (assembly GCF_044704955.1). NCBI lineage: Eukaryota > Metazoa > Chordata > Chondrichthyes > Pristiophoridae > Pristiophorus > Pristiophorus japonicus. The sequence continues at coordinate 13,977,646 of NC_091987.1, forward strand.
ACCTATCTAAATCACCTTGCAGCATCTTTGCACCCTCCTCACAACTCATAATCTCACCTAGTTTTGTGTCGTCAGCAAACTTGGAAATATTACATTTGGTTCCTTCATCCAAATCATTTATATATACATATATTGAGAATAGCTGGGGCCTAAGCACTGATCCGTGTGGTACCCCACTAGTCACTGGCCGCCACCCCGAAAAAGACCTGTTTATTCCTACTCTCTGTTTCCTATCAGTTAACCAATTTTCAATCCATGCCAATACATTACCCCCAATCCTATGTGCTTTAATTTTGCACACTAACCTCTTATGTGGGACTTTATCAAAGGCTTTCTGAAAGTCCAAATATACTACATCCACTGGTTCTCCCTTATCCATTCTATCAGTTACATCCTCAAAAAACTCCAGTAGATTAGTCAAACATGATTTTCCTTTTATAAATCCATGTTGACTTTGTCTAATCCTGTTGATATTATCTAAGTGTCCCGTTATCACATCCTTTTATAACAGATTCTAGCATTTTCCCTACTACTGATGTTAGGCTAACCGGTCTGTAGTTCTCTGTTTTCTCTCTCCCTCCTTTTTTAAATAGTGGGGTTACATTTGCCACTCTCCAATCTGCAGGAACTGTTTCATAATCTATAGAATTTTGGAAGATGACAACCAATGCATCCACTATTTCCATGGCTACCTCTTTTAGTACTCTGGGATGCAGATTATCAGGCCCTGGGGATTTATCTGCCTTCAGTCCCATTAGTTTCTCTAGCTCTATTTTCTCACTAATAATTATTTCCTTTAATTCCTCTTGCTCACTAGACCTATGGTTCCCTAGCATTTCTGGGACTTTATTTGTGTCCTCTTCCGTGAAGACAGAACCAAAATATTTATTTAATTGTTCTGCCATTTCCTTGTTCCCCATTATAAATTCTCCCGTTTCTGTCTGTAAAGGACCTACACTTGTCTTCACTAATCTTTTTCTTTTTACGTCATTGTAGAAACCTTTGCAGTCAGTTTTTATGTTCCTTGCAAGTTTACTCTCATACTCTATTTTCCCCTCTTAATCAATCTCTTGGTCCTTTTTTGCTGAATTCTAAACTGCTCCCAATCCTCAGGCTTGCTACTTTTTCTGGCAACTTTGTATAACTCCTCCTTGGATCTAATACTATCCTTAATTTCTTTTGTTAGCCATGGTTGGGCCATTATTCCTTTTGTGTTTTTACACCAGAAAGGAATGTATAACTGTTGCAATTCATGCATTCGTTCCTTAAATGTTAGCCATTGCCTATCCACCGTCATGCCTTTTAATAAATCTTCCCAATCTATTATAGCCAATTTATTCCTCATACCTTTGTAGTTTCCTTTGTTTAGATTTAGGACCCAAGTTTCAGATTGAACTACTTCACTTTCCACCTTAATAAAGAATTCAATCATGTTATGGTCACTCTTCCCTAAAGGACCCCGCACAACAAGACTGTTAATTAACCCCTTCTCATTACACAATACCCAATCTATGATAGCCTGTTCCTTAGTAGGCTCCTCAACATACTGGTCTAAAAAACCATCTCGTACACACTCCAGGAATTCATCTGCCACAGTATTATTACTAATTTGGTTTGGCCAGTCTATATGTAGATTAAAGTCACCTACGATTACTGTAGTACCCTTGTTACATGCATCTCTAATTACCTGTGTAATGCTGTCCCCTACATTACCACTACTATTTGGATGGGGGATTCGGCGATGTTAATGGCGATGAATGTCAAGGAGAGGTGGTTAGACTCTCGCTTGTTGGAGATAGTCATTGCCTGGCACTTGTGTGAATGTTACTTGCCAAATATCAGACCAAGCCTGAATGTCGCTCATGTGTTGCTGCATGCAGGCATGGACTGCTCCATTATCTGAGGAACTGCGAATGGCACTGAACACTGTGCAATCATCAGCGAACATCCCCACTTCTGACCTTATGATGGAGGAAAGGTCATTGATGAAGCAGCTGAAGATGGTTGGGCCTAGGACACTGCCCTGAGGAACTCCTGCAGTGATGGGGCTGTGATGATTGACCTCCAACCACCAAACCATCTCCCTTTGTGCTAGGTATGACTCCAGCCAGTGGAGAGTTTACTCCCTGATTCCCATTCACTTCAATTTTACTCGGGCTCCTTGATGCCACACTCAATCAAATGCTGCCTTGATGTCAAGGGCAGTCACTCTCACCTCACACCTGCAATTCAGCTCTTTTGTCCATGTTTGGACCAAGGCTTTATTGAGGTCTGGAGTCAAGTGGTCCAGGCAGAACCCAAACTGGGCGTCGGTGAGCAGGTTATTGGTGCGTAAGCACCGCTTGGTAGCTCTGTCGACGACACCTTCCATCACTTTGCTTGAGGTTGAGAGTAGACTGATGGGGCAGTAATTGGCCAGATTGGATTCGTCCTGCTTTTTGTGGATGGGACATACCTGGGCAGTTTTCACATTGCCAGATAGATGCCAGTGTTGTAGCTGTACTGGAACAGCTTGGCTAGAAGTGCGGCTAGTTCTGGAGCACAAGTCTTCAGCACGACAGCCGGGATGTTTTCGGGGCCGATATCCTTTGCTGTATCCAGTGATCTTAACCGTTTCTTGAAATCACGTGGAGTGAATCAAATTGGCTGAAGACACTGTGATAGTGGGGATCACAGGAGGAGGCTGATATGGATCATCCACTCGGCACTTCTGGCTGAAGATGGTTGCAAACGCTTCAGCCTTGTCTTTTGCACTTGCGTGCTGGGCTCCGCCATCATTGATGACGGGGATATTCATGGAGCCTCCTCCCCCCGTTAGTTGTTTAATGGTCCACCAACATTCACGACTGGATGTGGCAGGACTACAGAGCTTTAATCTGGTCCGTTGGTTGTGGGATCGTTTAATCTTGTCAAAAGCATGTTGCTTCTGCTGTTTAGCATGCATGTAGTCCTGTGTTGCAGCTTCTCCAGGTTGGCACCTCATTGTTAGTTACACCTGGCGCTGCTCCTCGCATGCTCTTCTACACTCCTCATTGAACCAGGGTTGGTCCCCTGGCTTGATGGTAACGGTAGAGTGAGGGATATGCCGGGCCATGAGGTTACAGATTGTGGTGAAATACAATTCTGCTGCTGCTGATGGCCCACAGTGCCTCATGGAAGCCCAGTTTTGAGCTGCTAGATCTGTTCTGAATCTATCCCCATTTAGTGCGGTGGTAGTCTACACAACATGATGGAAGGTGTCCTCAGTGTGAAGACAGAACTTCGACTCCACAATGACTGTGCGGTGATCACTGCTACCAAGGCTGTCATGGACAGATGCATCTGCGACAGGTAGATTGGTGAGGACGAGGTCAAGTAGATTTTTCCCTCGTGTTGGTCCTTCAGGACTCGGCCAGCTCGGTCAGTAGTGGAGCTACCGAGCAACTCTTAGTGATGGACATTGAAGTTCCCAACCCAGAGTACATTCTGTGCCCCTGCTACCCTCAGTGTTTCTTCCAAGTGGTGTTCAACATGGAGGTGTACTGATTCATCAGCTGAGGGAAGGCGGTAGGCGGTAATCAGCAGGGCGTTTCCTTGCCCTTGTTTGACCGGAAGCCATGAGACTTCATGGGGTCCGGAGTCAATATTGAGGACAGCCAGGGCCACTCCCTCCTGGCTGTATACCCCTGTGCTGCCACCGCAGGTGGGTCTGTCCTGCCAGTGGAACAGGACATACCCAGGAATGGTGATGGAGGTTTCTGGGACATTGGCTGAAAGGTATGATTCTGTGAGTATGTCAGCATGTTGCTTGACTAGTCTGTGGGACAACTCTTCCAATTTTGGCTCAAGTCCCCAAGTTTTAGTGAGGGGGACTTTGCAGGGTGGACTGGGCTGGGTGTGCCGTTGTCGTTCCCGAAACCGGGACCCAGGTCGATGCCGGGTGGTCCGTCCGGTTTTATTCTTATTGTTTCTCGTAGTGGTTGTGTACAATTGAGTGGCTCGCTGGGCCATTTCAGAGGGCAGTGAAAAGTCATCACATTATCGTGGGTCTGGAGTCACATATAGGGTGCAGAGGCGACTTACTAAAATGGTACCAGGGATAAGGGACCTCAGTTACGTGGAGAGACTGGAGAGGTTGGGATTGTTCTCCTTAGAGCAGCGAAGGTTAAGGGGAGATTTAATAGAGGTGTTCAAAATCACGAAGGGTTTTGATAGAGTGAATAAGGAGAAATTGTTTCCAGGCGAAGAAGGGTTGGTAACCAGAGGACCCAGGTTTAAGGTGATTGGCAAAACAACCAGACATGACACAAGGAAACATATATATATATTTTTACACAGAGTGCATGGGGGATACTATTGCCACTGGCAGGAGGATGGGTAACCAGAGGAACCAGATTTAAGGTGATTGGCAAAAGAATCCGGTGTGGGCGGGGGGTGGAGATGAGATTTTTTTACACTGTGAATTGTGATGATCAGGAACGCACTGCCTGAAAGGGCGGTGGAAGCAGATTCAATCGTAACTTTCGAAAGGGGATTGCTTAAATATTTAAAGGGGGAATATTTTCAGGGTTATGGAGAAAGAGCAAGGAGAGTGGGACTTATTGGAAAGCTCTTTCAAAGAGCCAGCACAGGCTCGATGGGCCGAATGGCCTCCTTCTGTGCTGTAAGGTTCTATGAAGCGTCTGGAAGCAAATGTAATAGCTGCAAGGGATGTTTTAATGGCCGACTCTTCTCGGATGTTCTGTAAGCAGGAGTAAGGCCATTCAGCCCCTTGAACCTGTTCCGCCATTCAGTTAGATCATGGCTGATCTGCGATCTAACACCATAGACCTGCCTTAACCCCATATCTCCTAATATCTTTGGTTAACAGAAAGCTATCAAGCTCAGATTTAAAATTAACAATTGATAGAGCATCAATTGCCATTTGCGGAAGAGAGTTCCAATCTTCTACCACCTAATTTCACTCCTGAAAGGTCTGGCTCTAATTTTTAAACTATGTCCGCTAGTCCCAGAATCCCCAACCAGAAATAGTTTCTCTCTATCTACCCTATCTGTTCCTCTAAATATCCTGAAATTCGATTGATCACCTGTTAACCTTCTAAATTCCAGAGACTACAAACCTAGTCTATGCAACCAGTCCTCATAATTTAACTCTTTTTAGTCCGGGTATCATTCTGGTAAACCAACGCTGCATTCCCTCCACCGCTAATATGTCCTTCCTAAGGTATGGTGCCCAGAACTGCTCACAGTGCTCCAGGTGTGGCCTGACCAGTGCTTTGTATTGCTGCAGTACAACTTTAATGAATTCAACCTTGTGCCAGAAAACCCCTTATAGAGCTACACCATGCCAACCAGACTCTGGTGGGCATTCTAAGTAAGTGCAATGGTGGATTCAAACCGTTCTATGGACCAGAGAACCTAACCCAGGCTGATACTTCGGTGCAGCGCTGAGGGAGTGTTGCGTTGTCAGAGGTTTGGAAGCAAAGTTAAAGCTAAGGCCTCTCCTGCCTGCTCGGGGCTGAGTGTCAAATATCCTACGGCACTGTTGAAAGAAGAGCAAGAGAGTCCTACTGGCCAACATTCGTCCCTCAACCAACATCCCCCTCCCATCCCCAAAAATAAAAGGCACAGATTGTCCAGTCATGTGCTGTTTGTGGGAGCTTATACAGTATATACAGCACAGAAACAGGCCATTCGACCCAACCGCTCCGTGCCGGGGTTTATGTTCCACTCGAGCCTCCTCCCACCCCTCTTCATCTCACCCCATCAACATATCCTTCTATTCCTTTCTCCCTCATGTCTTTATCTAGCTTCCTCCTTCAATGCATCGATACTATTCCCCTCAAATCTCTGGGCAAAGACGTTTCTCCTGAATTCCCTACTGGGTTTATTAGTGACGATCTTATATCAATGGCCCCTAGTTCTGGTCCGCTCCACAAGATGAAACTGTTGTGTATCTGTAAAGCATGCACTCCCATGTTCCGCCACCAGGTACCGCCACCAGGAAGTGCATCCTCTGAAGTCCCAAGGGATCCCAGCATCCCTTGGGAGCACTGTATATAAGCCGGCCCCTAAGGCCTGTTCCTCACTCTGGAGTGTCTTAATTAAGAATGGGGTCACTGTTACTTTAACCTCCCTGTGTGCAGTCTCATCTGTGTTAGGAACACAATAGAAACATCTTCTCTACATCCACCCTATCAAAGCCCTTCCAATCTTTCCTGATAGGTATAACCTCTCAGTTCTGGTATCATTCCAGCAAAGCTTTTTTTTTTGGCCTTCTCCAGTTGCCTCTATATCCTTTTTACAACATGCAAGCCTTGCTGTGCTCAAATTGCCGACCTCATTGCCCAAAAAACAACAGTGACTACTCTTGAAATAATCCTTTGGGTTTATAAGAACATAAGAACATAAGAGATGGGAGCAGGAGTAGGCCATACGGCCCCTAGTGCCTGCTCCGCTATTCGATAAGATCATGGCTGATCTGATCATGGACTCAGCTCCACTTCCCTGCCCACGCCCCATAACCCTTAAATTTAAAGAGCTTTGGGATGTGCTGAGGATGTGAAAGGCTCTATATAAATGTAAGCCGTGTCATTTGAAACAGGTAAGATTCTGAGGGGGATTGACAGGGTAGATGCTGAGAGGTTGTTTCCCCCTGGCTGGAGGGTCTAGAACCCAGGGGGAATGGTCTCAGGATAAGGGGTCGGTCATTTAGGACTGAAATGAGGAGGAATTTGTTCATTCAGAGGGTTGTGAGTCTTTGGAATTCTCTGCCCCAGAGGGCTGTGGTTGCTCAGTCGTTGTGTTATTCAAGGCTGAGATAGATAGATTTTTGGGCTCTAGGGGAATCAAGGGAAATGGGGATCGGGCAGGAAAGTGGAGTTGAGGTAGAAGATCAGCCGTGATCTTATTGAATGGCGGAGCAGGCTCTAGGGGCCATAGGGCCTACTCCTGCTCCTAATTCTTATGAAACCACAGGCTTCCTCTTCAAAGCTGGCACTGGCCTATTCATGCAGTACTGCTCTTTACCAATAAGCGGCACTGTTACACGTTAAATCTAACAGTCGGGTGAACATTATCATTACATCTGGTCACAACTTAACCTGTTAGTAAAAATCACTGTTTTGGTCTTAGTAATAATTGTAATTTTAGCTTATATGGAACTTGAGTCAATCCTTGTTTCATTTATAGCCTTTGGAAGAAATTTAATCCAAGCTGTGTCCCAAATTATAGATTTGAAAAAAAAATCAACCAAAAATGTTTTAGACTTTCCAGAAATTTGTCTTTTTTTTCAAAAAATGAGTCAAAATTCACTTCTCACATAAGGCAGCAAAAATGTTGAGAAATAATAAGCTGGGATCTGAATGACAATAGAGGTGTTCATCGTCTGATTAAACTCCCAATGTTGGTTTAGTGCTAGAGAACCCTTTTAGGGTGAAAGGTCATCGACCTGAAACGTTAATCCTGTTTCTCTCTCCCCTCAGATGAGGCCTGACCTGCTCACTGTCTCCAGCTTTTTCCATTTTTATTTCAGATTTCCAGCATCCGCAATATTATGTTTTAGTATTTGCATTTACATAGTGCCTTTTACGACCACCGGACGTCCCAAAGCACTTTACAGCCAATGAAGGGGTCTGACGCACTGCGCTCCAGGTGATCCCAACGTCCTCTTGTCCAATGTAGGTGTCAGACTCAATTCAATCAGCAATGCAATTCCACCTGCGCAATGCTGGAATAGGCTGTCCTGCCAGTCGAGGTTACAGGAAGCAAGCTTGCATTTATTGAGTGCCCTTCACAACCTCAGGTTGTCCCAAAGTGCTTCACGGCCAATCCAGTACGTTTTGGAGTGTAGTCACTGTTGTAATGTAGGAAACGCGGCAGTCAAGCTGCGCACAGCAAGCTCCCACACACAGCAACGTGATAATGAGCAGATAAGCTGTTTTTGCTTTGTTGATTGAGGGATAAATATTGGCCCAGGACACCAGGGATAACTCCCCTGCTCTTCTTCAAAATAGTGCCCTGGGATCTTTTACAAGGCTTCAGTTTACATAGAAACATAGAAAGTAGGTGCAGGAGTAGGCCATTCAGTTCTTCGAGCCTGCAGCACCATTCAATATGATCATGGCTGATCATGCAACTTCAGTACCCCATTCCTGCTTTCTCTCCATACCCCTTGATCCCTTTAGCCATAAGGGCCATATCTAACTCCCTTTTGAATATATCTGACAAACTGGTCTCAACAACTTTCTGTGGTAGAGAATTCCACAGGTTCACAATTCTCTGAGTGAAGAAGTTTCTCCTCATCTCGGTCCTAAATGGCTTACCCCTTATCCTTAGACTATGACACCTGGTTCTGGACTTCCCCAACATCGGGAACATTCTTCCTGCATCTAACCTGTCCAATCCCGTCAGAATTTTATATGTTTCTATGAGATCCCCTCTCATTCTTCTAAATTCCAGTGAATACATGCCAAGTCGATGCAGTCTTTCTTCATATGTCAGTTCTGCCATCCCGGGAATCAGTCTGGTGAACCTTCGCTGCACATTCTCAATAGCAAGAATGTCCTTCCTCAGATTAGGAGACCAAAACTGCACACAATATTCAAGGTGTGGCCTCACCAAGGCCCTGTACAACTGCAGTAAGACCTCCCTGCTCCTATATTCAAATCCCCTCCCTATGAAGGCCAGCATGCCATTTGCTTTCTTTACTGCCTGCTGTACCTGCATGCCTACCTTCAATGACTGATGTACCATGACACCCAGGTCACGTTGCACCTCCCCTTTTACTAAGCTGTCACCATTCAGATAATAATCTGCCTTCCTGTTTTTGCCACCAAAGTGGTAAACCTCACATTTATACTGCATCTGTCATGCATTTGCCCATTCACCTAACCTGTTCAAGTCACCCTGTAGCCTTCGAGCATCCTCCTCGCAGTTTGCACTGCCTCCCAGCTTAGTATCATCTGAAAACTTGGAGATATTACATTCAATTCCTTCCTCTAAATCATTAATGTATATTGTAAATAGCTGGGGTCCCAGCACTGAACCCTGCGGCACCCCACTAGTCACTGCTTGCCATTCTGAAAAGGACCCATTTATTCCCACTCTTTGCTTCCTGTCTGCCAACCAGTTCTCTATCCACGTCAGTACATTACCCCCAATACCATGTGCTTTAAATTTGCACACTAATCTCTTGTGAGGGACCTTGTCAAAAGCCTTTTGAAAGTCCAAATACATCACATCCACTGGTTCTCCCTTATTCACTCTACTAGTTATATCCTCAAAAAATTCTAGAAGATTTGTCAAGCATGATACAGCAGCAGCTCAGAGTGCAAAGGTAAGAGTTTGGTAAGTGGGAGAGTTCGGGCAAGTGGGAACGGGAGGTGTTGCTTTGCCTTGTTTTCACCACCAGTGCTGACTCCCCGACCTGCGAGGAAAAAAAAACGAAATGTGACGTCACAGCCAAGAGGGTAAGTGATTGGCTGGTTGATTGGTTGAGTAGTTTTTCTTTTTTCCTTATCTTGTCAGTAAGAACCTTTTGGCATTGTTGCCAAATTAGGTTATTTTAAGGGTTAAGTCATGGCAGGAGAGCGCAGACCCGTGTCATGCTCCTCCTGTGCCATGTGGGAAATCAGGGCGCTTCCAGTGTTCCTGACAACTATGTGTGCAGGAAGTGTATCCAGCTGCAGCTCCGGACAGACCGCATTGCGGCACTGGAGCTGCGGATTGATTCACTCTGGAACATCCGCGATGCTGAGGATGTCGTGGATAGCATGTTCAGTGAGTTCGTCACACCGCAGGTAAAGGTTACAAAGGCAGATAGGGAAAGGGCGACCATCAGGCAGAGCAGGAGTAGGAAGGCAATGCAGCAGTCCCCTGCGGTAATCTCCCTCCAAAACAGATATACCGCTTTGGATATTGTTTGGGGAGATGGCTCACTAGGGGAAGGCAGCAGCAGCCAAGTTCATAGCACCGTGGGTGGCTCTGTTGCACAGGAGAGCAGGAAAGAGTGGGAGAGCTATAGTGGTAGGGGATTCTATTGTAAGGGGGATAGATTGGCGTTTCTGCGGTCGCAAGCGAGACTCCAGGATCGTATTTTGCCTCCCAGGTGCAAGGGTCAAGGATGTCTCGGAGCAGCTGCAGGGCATTCTGGAAGGGGAGGGTGAAGAGCCAGTTGTCATGGTGAATACAGATACCAACGATACAGGTAAAACGTGGGATGAGGTCCTACAAGCTGAATTTAGGGAGCTAGGAGTTAAATTAAAAAGTAGGACCTCAAAGGTAGTAATCTCAGGATTGCTACGTGCTAGTCAGAGTAGAAATAGCAGGATAGCTAAGATGAATACGTGGCTTGAGGAGTGGTGCAAGAGGGAGGGATTCAAATTCCTGGAACTTTGGAACCGATTCTGGGGGAGGTGGGACCAGTACAAACTGGACGGTCTGCACCTGGGCAGGACCGGAACCAATGTCCTCGGGGGAGTGTTTGCTAGTGCTGTTGGAGAGGGTTTAAACTAATATGGCAGGGGGATGGGAACCTTTGCAGGGAGACAGAGGGAAATAAAATGGGGGGAAGAAGCAAAAGATAGAAAGGAGAATAGTAAAAGTGGAGGGCAGAGAAACCCTCGGCAAAAATCAAAAAGGGCCACATTACAGCAAAATTCTTAAGGGACAAAGAGTGTTAAAAAGACAAGTCTGAAGGCTCTGTGCCTCAATGCGAGGAGTATTCGTAATAAGGTGGATGAATTAACTGCGCAGGCAGCTATTAACGATTAGGATATAATTGGGATTACGGAGACATGGCTCCAGGGTGACCAAGGCTGGGAACTCAACATCCAGGGTTATTCAACATTCAGGAAGGGTAGACAGAAAGGAAAAGGAGGTGGGGTAGCATTGCCGGTTAAAGAGGAAATTAACGCAATAGTAAGAAAGGGCATTAGCTTGGATGATGTGGAATCTGTATGGGTGGAGCTGTGGAATACCAAAGGGCAGAAAACGCTAGTGGTAGTTGTGTACAGACCTCCAAACAGTAGTCGTGAGGTTGGGGATGGCATCAAACAAGAAATTAGGGATGTGTGCAATAAAGGTACAGCAGTTATCATGGCGACTTTAATCAACATATAGACTGGGCTAACCAAGCTGGTAGCAATGCGGTGGAGGAGGATTTCCTGGAGTGTATTTGGGATGGCTTTCTAGACCAATATGTTGAGCAACCAACTGGAGAGCTGGCCATCCTAGACTGGGTGTTGTGTAATGAGAGAGTAATAATTAGCAATCTTGTTGTGCGAGGCCCCCTGGGAAAGAGTGACCATAATATGGTTGAATTCTTTATTAAGATGGAGAGTTACAGTGTTAATTCAGAGACTAGGGTCCTGAACGTAAGGATAGGTACCTTCGATGGTTTGAGATGTGAATTGGCTAGAATAGACTGGAAAATGATACTTAAAGGGTTGACAGTGGATAGGCAATGGCAGACATTTAAAGATCACATGGATGAACTTCAACAATTGTGCATCCCTGTCTGGAATAGAAATAAAACGGGGAAGGTAGCTCAACCATGACTAACAAGGAAAATTAGGGATAATGTTAAATCCAAGGAAGAGGCATATAAATTGGCCAGAAAAAGCAGCAAACCTGAGAACTGGGAGAAAGTTAGAATTCAGCAGAGGAGGACAAAGGGTTTAATTAGGAGGGGGGAAATAGAGTATGAGAGGAAGCTTGCAGGGAACATAAAAACTGACTGCAAAAACTTCTATAGATATGTGAAGAGAAAAAGATTAGTGAAGACCAACATAGGAACTTTGCAGTCAGAATCAGGTGAATTTATAATGGGGAACAAAGAAATGGCAGACCAACTGAACAAATACTTTGGATCTGTCTTCACGAAGGAAGATACAAATAACCTTCCGGAAATACTAGGAGTTCGAGGGTCTAGTAAAAAGGAGGAACTGAAGGAAATCCTTATTAGGCAGGAAATTGTGTTAGGAAAATTGATGGGATTGAAGGTCAATAAATCCCCAGGGCCTGATAGTCAGCATCACACAGTACTTAAGGAAGTGGTCCTAGAAATAGTGGATGCATTGGTCATCATTTTCCAACATTCTATTGACTCTGGATCAGTTCCTATGGACTGGAGGGTAGCTAATGTAACACCACTTTTTAAAAAAGAAGGGAGAGAGAAAACAGGGAATTATACACCGGTTAGCCTGACATCGGTGGTGGTGAAAATGTTGGAATCAATTATTAAAGATGAAATAGCAGCGCATTTGGAAAGCAGTGACACGATCGGTCCAAGTCAGCATGGATTTATGAAAGGGAAATCATGCTTGACAAATCTTCTAGAATTTTTTGAGGATGAAACGAGTAGAGTAGACAAGGGAGAACCAGTGGATGTGGTATTTGGACTTTCAAAAGGCTTTTGACAAGGTGCCACACAAGAGATTAGTGTGCAAAATTAAAGCACATGGTATTGGGGGGGGGGGGGGGGGGGGCGGGTAATGTATTGACGTGCATAGAAAACTGGTTGGCAGACAGGAAGCAGAGAGTCAGAATAAACGGGTCCTTTTCAGAATGGCAGCATTGACCAGTGGGGTGTCGCAGTGTTCAGTGCTGGGACCCCAGCTATTTACAATATATATCAATGATTTAGATGAAGGAATTGAATATAATATCTCCAAGTTTGCAGATGACACTAAGCTGGGTGGCTGTGTGAGCTGTGAGGAGGATGATAAGAGGCTGCAGGGTGATTTGGACAGGTTAGGTGAGTGGGCAAATGCATGGCAGATGCAGTATAATGTGGATAAATGTGAGGTTATCCACTTTGGTGGCAAAAACAGGAAGGCAGAATATTATCTGAATGATGACAGATTAGGAAAAGGGGAGGTGCAACAAGACCTGGGTGTCATGGTACATCAGTCAGTGAAAGTTGGTATGCAGGTACAGCAGGAGATGAAGAAGGCAAATGGCATGTTGGCCTTCATAGCTAGAGGATTTGAGTATAGGAGCAGGGAAGTCTTACTGAAGTTGTACAGAACCTTGGTGAGGCCACACCTTGAATATTGTGTTCAGTTTTGGTCTCCTCATCTGAGGAAGGATGTTCTTGCTATTGAGGGAATACAGCGAAGGTTCACCAGACTGATTCCTGGGATGACAGGACTGACATATGAGGAGAGACTGGATCAACTGGGCTTGTATCCACTGGAGTTTAGAAGAATGAGAGGGGATCTCATAGAAACATATAAAATTCTGACGGAATTGGACAGGTTAGAGGCAGGAAGAATGTTCCGTTGCTGGGAAGTTCCAGAACCAGGGGTCACAGTCTAAGAAAAAGGGGTAAGCCATTTAGGACCGAGATGAGGAGAAACTTCTTCACTCAGAGAGTGGTTAACCTGTGGAATTCTCTACCGCAGAAAGTTGTTGAGGCCACTTCGTTAGATATATTCAAAAGGGAGTTAGATATAGCCCTTACGGCCAAAGGGATCAAGGGGTATGGAGAGAAAGCAGGGAAGGGATACTGAGGTTGAATGATCAGCCATGATCTTATTGAATGGCGATGCAGACTCGAAGGACCAAATGGTCTGCTCCTGCACCTAATTTTTATGTTTCTATGTTTTTATGTTTCATAAATCCATGCTGACTTGGACCAATCCTGTCACTGCTTTCCAAATGTGCTGCTATTACATCTTTAATAATTGATTCCAGCATTTTCCCCACCACCGATGTCAGGCTAACCGGTCTATAATTCCCTGTTTTCTCTCACCCTCCTTTTTTAAAAAGTAGGGTTAAATTAGCTACCCTCCGATCCATAGGAACTGAACCAGAGTCCATGGAATGTTGGAAAATGATCACCAATGCATCCACTATTTCTAGGGCCACTTCCTTAAGTACTCTGGGATGCAGAATATCAGGCCCTGGGGATTTAACGGCCTTCAGCCCCTTCAATTTCCCTAACAACATTTCCTGACTAATAAGCATCTCCCTCAGCTCCCCCTTCTCGCTAGAGCCTTGGTCCCCGAGAATTTTCGGGAGGTTATTCGTATCTTCGTTAGTGAAGACTTAGCCAAAGTATTTTTCAATTGTTCTGCCATTTCCTTGTTCCCCATTATGAATTCACCTGATTCTGACTGCAAGGCACCTACATTAGTCTTCACTAATCTTTTTCTCTTCACATATCTATAGAAGCTTTTGCAGTCAGATTTTATGTTCCCTGCAAGCTTCCTCTCATTCTCTATTTTCCCCCTCCTAATTAAACCCTTTGTCCTCCTCTGCTGAATTCTAAATTTCTCCCAGTCCTCAGGTTTGCTGCTTTTTCTGGCCAATTTATATGCCTCTTCCTTGGATTTAACACTTTCCCTAATTTCCCTTATTAGCCAAGGTTGAGCCACCTTCCCTTTTTTATTCTTACGCCACACAGGGATGTACAATTGTTGAAGTTCATCAATGTGATCTTTAAATGTCTGCTATTGCCTATCCACCATCAACCCTTTAAGTATCATTCTCCAGTTTATCCTAGCCAATTCACTTCTCATACCGTCAAAGTTTCCTTTCTTTAATTCAGGACCCGAGTCTCTGAACTAACTGTGTCACTCTCCATCTTAATGAAGAATTCTACCATATTATGGTCACTCTTCCCCAAGGGGCCCCGCATGACCAGATTGCTAATTAATCCTCTCTCGTTACACAAGACCCAGTCTAGGATGGCCAGCTCTCTGGTTGGTTCCTCGACATATCGGTCTAGAAAACCATCCCTTATACACTCCAGGAAATCCTCCTCCACCGCATTGCTACCAGTTTGGTTAGCCCAACCAATATGCAGATTAAAGTCACCCATGATAACTGCTGTACCCTTATTGCACGTGTCCCTAATTTCCTGTTTGATGCCATCCCCAACCTCCCTACTACTGTTTTGTGGTCTGTACACAACTCCCACTAGCGTTTCTGCCCTTTGGTGTTTCACAGCTCTACCCATATAGATTCCACATCATCCACGCTAATGTCCTTCCTTACTATTGCGTTAATCTCCTCTTTAACCAGTAACGCTACCCCACCTCCTTTTCCTTCCTGTCTATCCTTCCTGAATATTGAATACCCCTGGATGTTGAGTTCCCAGCCTTGATCACCTTAAGCCATGTCTCCGTAATCCCAATGACATCATATCTGTTAACTGCTATCTGCGCAGTCAATTCATCCACCTTATTCCAAATGCTCCTCGCATTGAGACTCAGAGCCGTCAGGCTTGTTTTTTTTAACACTCTTTGTTTTTTTGAATTATGTTGTAATGTGCCCCTTTTTGATTTTTGCCCTTGATTTCTCTGCCCTCCACTCTTGCTTTACTCCTTCCTACCTTTTGCTTCTGCCCCCTTTTTACTTCTCTCTGTCTCCCTGCATAGATTCCCATCCCCCTGCCTTTTTAGTTTAAACCCTCCCCAACAGCTCTAGCAAACACTCTGCCTTGGACACCAGTTCCAGTGCTGGCCAGGTACAGACCATCCGGTTTGTATTGGTTCCACCTCCCCCAGAACTGGTTCCAATGTCCCAGGAATTTGAATCCCTCCCCCTTGCACCATTCCTCAAGCCACGTATTCATCTTCGCTCTCCTGCAATTCCTACTCTGACTAGCACGTGGCACTGGTAGCAATCCTGAGATTACTACCTTTGAGGTCCTACTTTTTAATTTAACTCCTAGCTCCCTAAATTCAGCTTGTAAGACCTCATCCCATTTTTTACCTATATTGTTGGTACCTATATGTACCACGACAGCTGGCTGTTCATCCTCCCCTCCAGAATGCGCTGCAGCGCTCCGAGACATCCTTGACCCTTGCACCAGGGAGGCAACATACCATCCTGGAGTCTCGGTTGCAGCCACAGAACTGCCTATCTATTCCCCTTACAATAGAATCCCCGATCACTATAGCTCTCCCACTCGTTTTCCTGTCCTCCTGTGCAGCAGAGCCACCCATGGTGCCATGAACTTGGCTGCTGCTGCCTTCCCCTGGTGAGCCATCTCCCTCAACAGTACCCAAGGTGGTGTATCTGTTTTGGAGAGAGATGACCGCAGGGGACCCCTGCACTAACTTCACTACCCCCCACTGCTCTGCCTGATGGTCACCCATTCCCTATCTGCCTTTGTAACCATTACCTACGGTGTGATCAACTCACTAAATGTGCTATTCATGACATCCTCAGCATCGCGGATGCTCCAGAGTGAATCCATGTGCAGCTCCAGTGCCGCAATGTGGTCTGTTACAAGCTGCAGCTGGATACACTTCCTGCACATGTAGTTGTCAGCGACATTGGAAGCGTCCCTGATTTCCCACATAGCACAAATAACATCTAATCTGAAGGACGGCACCTCTGACAGTGTGGTGCCCCCTCAACACTGCACTGGAGTGTCAGCCTAGATTTTTGTGCTCAAGTCTCTGGAGTGGGACTCGAACCCACAACCTTCTAACTCCGAGTTTGGGCAGAAGAATCACACATGGTTGAAAAATTAGATTTTAATTAGATTGGAAAATTAGATTTTAAAGAGAGTGTTTTGAAGATGGAGAGAGATAGCAAGCTGCTGAGGCTGTGATAGACCAGAATCCCACTGCCCCTGTCTGACCCAAAATCATAGCCGACTGTAAATAAAGAGCAGTCAAGGGAAGTCACGTTGAACAAATTTGCTGAAAATCTTTGAGGATGTAACGACTGCTCAAAGGTGGATAAAGGGGAACCAGTGGATGTAACAGAGAAACATAGAAAATAGGTGCAGGATTAGGCCATTCGGCCCTTCGAGCCTGCACCACCATTCAATAAGATCATGTCTGATCATTCACCTCAGTACCCCTTTCCTGCTTTCTCTCCATACCCCTTGATCCCTTTAACCGTAAGGGCCAAATCTAACTCCCTCTTGAATATATCCAATCAACTGGCCTCAACAACTCTCTGCGGTAGAGAATTCCACAGGTTAACAACTCTCTGAGTGAAGAAGTTTCTCGCCATCTCAATCCTAAATGGCTTATCCCTTATCCTTAGGCTGTGACCCCTGGTTCTGGACTTCCCCAACATCGGGAACATTCTTCCTGCATCTAACCTGTCCAGTCCCGTCAGAATTTTATATGTTTCCCCTCTCATCCTTCTAAACTCCAGTGAATACAGGCCCAGTCGATCCAGTCTCTCCTCATATGTCAGTCCTACCATCCCGGGAATCAGTTTGGTGAACCTTCGCTGCACTCCCTCAATAGCAAGAACGTCCTTCCACAGATTAGGAGACCAAAATTGAACACAATATTCCAGATGAGATCTCACTAAAGCCCTGTACAAGTGCAACAAGCCCTCCCTGCTCCTATACTCAAATCCCCAGCTATGAAGGCCAACATGCCATTTGCCTTCTTCACCATCTGCTGTACCTGCATGCCAACTTTCAATGACTGATGTACCATGACACCCAGGTCTCGTTGCACCTCTCTTTTTCCTAATCTGCCGCCATTCAGATAATATTCTGCCTTCGTGTTTTTGCCACCAAAGTGGATAACCTCACATTTACCCACATTATACTGCATCTGCCATGCATTTGCCCACTCACCTAACCTGTCCAAGTCACCCTGCAGCCTCTTAGCATCCTCCTCACAGCTCACACCGCCACCAGCTTAGTGTCATCTGCAAACTTGGAGCTATTACACTCAGTTCCTTCATCTAAATTATTGATGTATATTGAAAATAGCTGGGGTCCCAGCACTGAGCCCTGCGGCACCCCACTAGTCACTGCCTGCCATTCTGAAAAGGACCTGTTTATCCTGACTCTCTGCTTCCTGTCTGCCAACCAGTTCTCTATCCACGTCAGTACATTACCCCCAATACCATGTGCTTTAATTTTGCACACCAATCTCTTGTGTGAGACCTTGTCAAAAGACTTTTGAAAGTCCAAATACACCACATCCACTGGTTCTCCCTTGTCCACTCTACTAGTTACATTCTCAAAAAATTCGAGAAGATTTGTCAAACATGATTTCCCTTTCATAAGTCCATGTTGACTTGGACCGATCGTGTCACTGCTTTCCAAAATGCGTTGCTATTTCATCTTTAATAATTGATTTCAACATTATCCCCACTACTGATGTCAGGCTAACCGGTCTATAATTACCCGTTTTCTCTCTCCCTCCTTTTTTAAAAAGTGGTGTTACATTAGCTACCCTCCAGTCCATAGGAACTGATCCAAAGTTGATAGACTGTTGGAAAATGATCACCAATGCATCCACTATTTCTCAGACCACTTCCGTAAGTACTCTGGGATGCAGACTATCAGGCCCAGGGATTTATCAGCTTGCAATCCCATCAATTTCCCTAACACAATTTTCCGCCTAATAAGGATTTCCTTCAGTTCCTCCTTCTCTCTCAATCCTCGGTCCACTAGTATTTCCGGAAGGTTATTTGTGTCTTCCTTCGTGAAGACAGAACCAAAGTATTTGTTCAACTGGTCTGCCATTTCTTTGTTTCCCATTATAAATTCACCTGATTCTGACTGCAAAGGACCCATGTTGGTCTTCACTAATCTTTTTCTCTTCACATATCTATAGAAGCTTTTGCAGTCAGTTTTTATGTTCCCAGCAAGCTTCCTCTCGTACTCTATTTTCCCCCTCCTAATTAAACCCTTTGTCCTCCTCTGCTGAATTCTAAATTTCTCCCAGTCCTCTGGCCAATTTATATGCCTCTTCCTTGGATTTAACACTATCCTTAATTTCCCTTGTTCGCCACGGTTGAGCCACCTTTCCCGTGTTATTTTTTACTGCAGACAGGGATGTACAATTGTTGAAGTTCATCCATGTGATCTTTAAGTGTTTGCCATTGTTTATCCACCGTCAACCCTTCCAGTATCATTCGCCAGTGGTGTACTTGGACTTCCAGAATGCATTTGACACGGTGCCACATAAAAGGTTACTGCACAAGATAAAAGTCCATGGGGTTGGGGGTCATATATTAGCATGGATAGAGGATTGACTAACTAACAGAAAACAGAGAGTCAGGATAAATGGTTTATTCTCGGGTTGGCAATCAGTAACTAGTAGGGATCAATGCTGGGACCCCAACTATTTACAATCGATATTAATGACTTGGAAGAAGGGACTGAGTGTACGTAGCCACGTTTGCTGACGATACAAAGATGGGAGGAAAAGCAATGTGCGAGGAGGACACAAAAAATCTGCAAAAGGACATAGACAGGCTAAGTGAGTGGGCAAAAATTTGGCAGATGGAGTATAATGTTGGAAAGTGTGAGGTCATGCACTTTGGCAAAAAATCAAAGAGCAAGTTATTATTTAAATGGAGAAAGATTGCAAAGTGCCGCAGTACAGCGGGACCTGGGGGTACTTGTGCATGAAACACAAAAGGATAGTATGCAGGTGCAGCAAGTGATCAGGAAGGCCAATGGTATCTTGGCTTTTATTGCAAAGGGGATGGAGTATAAAAACAAGGAAGTCTTGCTACAGTTATACGGGGTATTGGTGAGGCCACACCCAGGTTACTCCGTACAGTTTTGGTTTCCATATTTAAGAAAGGATATCCTTGCTTTGGAGGCAGTTCAGAGAAGGTTCACTCAGTTGATTCCAGAGATGAGGGTGTTGACTTATGAAGAAAGGTTGAGTAGGTTGGTCCTCTACTCATTGGAATTCAGAAGAATTTGAGGTGATCTTATCGAAACGTACAAAATTATGAGGGGGCTTGACAAGGTGGATGCAGAGAGGATGTTTCCACTGATAGGGGAGACTAGAATTAGAGGGCATAATCTTAGAATAAGGGGTCGCCCATTTAAAATTAAGATGAGGAGAAATTTCTTCTCTGAGGGTTGTGAATTTGTGGAATTCGCTGCCTCAGAGATCTGTGGAAGCTGGGACATTGAGTAGATTTAAGACAGAGATAGACAGTTTCTTAACCAATAAGGGAATAATGAGTTATGGAGAGCGGGCAGGGAAGTGGACCTGAGTCCATGATCGGATCAGCCATAATCATATTAAATGGTGGAGCAGACTCGAGGGGCCAAATGGCCGACTCCTGCTCCAATTTTTATGTTCTTATGTTCTGGACCTGATCTGACCTGACATTACGGCACAGCCCTGTCTCTTGTGGAGTGGGCTGTGTACAATCACCTCAAATAATCATGCTATTCTATTCAAGTCCCACTCCAGAGCCTTGAGTACATAAATTCAGACTGCCACTCCCAGTGCAATGCTGAGGGAGCGCTGCAATGTTGGACGTGCCGTCTTTTGAATGAGACATTAAACCGAGGCCCGTCTGCTCTCTCAGGTGGACGTAAAAGATCCCAGGGCACTATTTCGAAGGAGAGCAGGGGAGTTATCCCCGGTGTCCTGGGGCCAATATTTATCCCTCAACCAACATAACAAAAACTGATTATTTGGTCAGTATCACATTTGCTGTTAGTGGGAGCTGGCAAATCGGCTGCTGTGTTTCTCACATTATAACAGTGACGACACTTCGAAAGTGCTTCATTGTTTGTAAAGCACTTTGGGACATCCTGAGGTCGTGAAAGCTGCTATATAAATGACCACACTCGACCAGCTCTGTTTGGCGGGCCACATTGTCCGCATGCCCGACACAAGACTCCCACAGCAAGCACTCTACTCGGAACTCCTACACAGCAAGTGAACCCAGGTGGACAGGGGAAACGTTACAAGGATAAAATGCGACATCCCCACTGACACCTGGGAGTCCCTGGCCAAAGACCGCGCTAAGTGGAGGAAGAGCATCCGGGAGGGCACGGAGCACCTCGAGTCTCGTCGCCGAGAGCGTGCAGAAATCAAACGCAGGCAGCGGAAGGAGCGTGCGGCAAACCAGACTCCCCACCCACCCTTTCCTTCAACCACCGTCTGTCCCACCTGTGACAGAGACTGTAATTCCCGTATTGGACTGTACAGTCACCTGAGAACTCACTTTTAGAGTGGAAGCAAGTCATCCTCGATTCCGAGGGACTGCCTATGATGATGATGAGAAATGCAAGTTCTTTCTTCACTGCCAGCCCTCGCTCATTCTCTGGGTAACTCACTGCTCCAATGTGTGTGTGTGTGTGTAACACGAAGGGGCGATAGGACCCAGGGGAAGAAAAGTAAAACGTAGCCAACTTATGGTGTCTCCCGAGCAAACTAATGCCGACCATTATTATTGCAACAAGTTCCCAAATTGAATTGAAATCGGATTGTTTGCACGGTGAGCGCTTGTCCTGTTTCTGCTGATCATTCCCACTGCATTGCGCCCAGTCCTGGTACACTCACAGCTTGCTGGCATTTGCAGAGTGTGTGATAGACAGCAAACAGCTGGCACAAGGTGCCCCCCAAACCCCCCCCCAGACCCCTCACCTTAACCTGCTCCTGCACGGAGGCGTCCCGGCTCATGGTGCACAGGGAGGGGGCTCCGAGCAGACGCCGAATCCTGAGCACAAAGCTGCACAGCAGAGATTAATAGATCTCTTTGCTCTTGTGTCACACAAACGCAAGGGCAAAGTGCGCTGGACGGCCTCACGTCGGTCAACCACTCACTGGCTCAGCGTCACGTCCCAGGAAACAGAGACAGAGCCCACACTCCAGCCTCTGGGAATTGCACTGTGTGGGCAGGGCTCTCTCCTGAGGCTGAAGATTGTGGGTTCAAAGTCCCACTCCGGAGACTCGAGCACCAAACTTCAGGCCAGCTCTCTTATCATAGAAACAGAAACATAGAAAATAGGTGCAGGAGTAGGCCATTCGGCCCTTCGAGCCTGCACCACCATCCAATAAGATCATATCTGATCATTCACCTCAGTACCCCTTTCCTGCTTTCTCTCCATATCCTTGATACCTTTAGCTGTAAGGGCCATATCTAACTCCCTTTTGAATATATCCAATGAACTGGCATCAACAACTCTCTGCGGTAGAGAATTCCACAGGTTAACAACTCGCTTGAGTGAAGAAGTTTCTCCTCATCTCGGTCCTAAATGGCTTACCTTATCCTTATATCGAGGAAGACTTGCTTCCACTCTAAAATTGAGTTCTCAGATGACTGTACAGTCCAATATGAGAATTAATGGCCTGGAATTTCCAGCCTCCCCGGGTCCCGAGTGTGTACGGACCCGGGAAGTCATCGCAAAAGCCGGTTTTCGGTGCACAATCATCATAGGTGATCCCTCGAACGAGGATGACTTGCTTCCACATGAGTTCACAGATGTTTCAATGGAGGACCCAATGTTCCAGTCCTGAACTCCAGGGGTGGAAGATGCCAGAGCGTGGATTTTTTTAACGTGGGGTGACCGTTGCACACCAGCCACCACACGGGCTTAACAGAGCTAGGTCTTTATCCAGTGGCAAGGGTTAACCAGCACGACTGGAGACCCGCTCTGCTGCACAGACCTAGTGCGCCCACATATCGCAGTGTGGACTGGCCCGTGCTGTCCCTGGGCCCTCGGCTCTTCAGGGCCCCATGCCCTCATTTGCCGCACCTCCGCCACGATACTATATGGAATATACATTAATGATTTGGATGAAGGATTGAGTGTAATATCTCCAAGTTTGCAGATGACACTAAGCTGGGTGGCGGTGTGAGCTGTGAGGAAGATGCTAAGAGGCTGCAGGGCAACTTGGACAGGTTGGGTGAGTGGGCAAATGCATGGCAGATGCAGTATAATGTGGATAAATGTGAGGTTATCCACGTTGGTGGCAAAAACACAAAGGCAGAATATTACCTGAATGGCGGCAGATTAGGAAAAGGGGAGGTGCAACAAGACCTGGGTGTCATGGTACATCAGTCATTGAAAATTGGCATGCAGGTAGAGCAGGCGGTGAAGAAGGCAAATGGTATGTTGGCCTTCATAACGAGGGGATTTGAGTATAGGAGCAGAGAGGTCTTACTGCAGTTGTACAGGGCCTTTGTAAGGCCTCACCTGGAATATTGTGTTCAGTTTTGGTCTCCTAATCTGAGGAAGGATGTTCTTGCTATTGAGGGAGTGCAGCGAAGGTTCACCAGACTGATGGCCAAGATGGGGTAAGCCATTTAGGACCGAGATGAGGAGAAACTTCTTCACCCAGAGAGTGGTGAACCTGTGGAATTCTCTACCACAGAAAGTAGTTGAGGCCAATTCACTAAATATATTCAAAAGGGAGTTAGATGAAGTCCTTACTACTCGGGGGATCAAGGGTTATGGCGAGAAAGCAGGAAGGGGGTACTGAAGTTTCATGTTCAGCCATGAACTCATTGAATGGCGGTGCAGGCTAGAAGGGCTGAATGGCCTGCTCCTGCACCTATTTTCTATGTTTCTATGTTTCTATGGCAGGGCTGACATATGAGGAGAGACTGGATTGACTGGGCCTGTATTCACTGGGGTTTAGAAGGATGAGAGGGGATCTCATAGAAACATATAACATTCTGACGGGACTGGACAGGTTAGATGCAGGAAAAATGTACCCGATGTTGGGGAAGTCCAGAACCAGGGGTTACAGCCTAAGGATAAGGGGTAAGCCATTTAGGACCGAGATGAGGAGAAACTTCTTCACTCAGAGAGTTGTTAACCTGTGGAATTCTCTACCGCAGAGAGTTGTTGATGCCAGTTCATTGGATATATTCAAGAGGGAGTTAGATATGGCCCTTATGCCAAAAGGGATCAAGGGGTATGGAGAGAAAGCAGGAAAGGGGTACTGAGGTGAATGATCAGCCATGATCTTATTGAATGGTGGTGCAGGCTCGAAGGGCCGAATGGCCTACTCCTGCACCTATTTTCTATGTTTCCATGTACTATAACAACCCAGGCTGAATTGGTCCCCATTCTGGCTGGGCAGAAAAAGGATCAGAAAATGGCTGAATGGCCTGTTTGTACTGTACAATTTATGTAACTCTATGTTGAAAACCCGACTTTTCCGATCTCCGTATCTCGGGAGCGAGGACAATTGCATGGGCAAGATTACGGTATTTGCCCATATCTTGCCCAGAAAATGTCCTCAAAATTTTTGCGCCTG
Organism: Pristiophorus japonicus; assembly: GCF_044704955.1. Classification (NCBI taxonomy): domain Eukaryota; kingdom Metazoa; phylum Chordata; class Chondrichthyes; family Pristiophoridae; genus Pristiophorus; species Pristiophorus japonicus. Next base: position 14,001,591 of record NC_091987.1, read on the forward strand.
AGAAAAGCAGAGATGTAAGAGTTTAAAAACATACAAAAATATAATAAAATTAAATTTAAAGACAATATTTTTAAAAACCCTGCCCACTATGTTACATTTACTTTTTAACTAAAAATCAGGATTTTTTTTTCTCTAAGTTATTTATTAACTTTAATTTTAATTATGTGAGGTATGTTTTTTAATTTTTATTATATGTGTTTAGTGTGTTTGTTTGTTTTTCTCATTAATAGCAATGAGAACTGGTAGATACGGAGTTCCCATTGCTACTAATGAGAAAGCTGTGGAATACTGTACCTGATTGGTTGAGCGGTCACATGTGACTGCACCTTCTGCCTGGGAACCTGGAGGACGGGAGCGCGCTTCGCAGCGCGGGAAGAGAAGGCCTCCCCACCGGAATCCCACGCTCCTCCCGGACCACCAGGTAGAAATGTTTAAGATCGGAGGCAATTGCCCGCGGGAAGCCTCCGACCGCAATTTCAACCCCACAGTCTCTGTTACAGGTGGGACAGACAGTCGTTGGAGGAAAGGGTGGGTGGGGAGTCTGGTTTGCCGCACACTGCTTGTGCTTGGTTTCTGCACGCTCACGGCAATGAGACTCGAGGTGCTCTGCACCCTCCCGGACGCTCTTCCTCCACTTAGGGCGGTCTTTGGCCAGAGATTCCCAGGTGTCGGTGGGGAGGGAGTGCAGTGCTGAGGGAGCCTCCGCTGCACTGTCGGAGGTGCCGTCTTTTGGATGAGACGTGAAAAACCGAGGCCCTGTCTACCCTCTCAGGTGGACGGAAAAGATCCCACGGCCACTATTTTAAAGAAGAGCAGGGGAGTTCTCGCCGATGTCCTGGCCAAAGTTAGCGGAGGACAGTTACTGTTACACTCCAAAAGTACTTCATTCTCTGTAAAGCGCTTTGAGACGTCCACTGGTCATGAAAGGCGCTATATAAATGCAAGTGTTTCTTTTATATACAAACGCAACCAAGACAAGGCAGAGATTTGAGCACCAAATCCAGGCTGACATAAGATAGGGTGACCACATATTCTGAACTGAATCCGGAGACACACAGGGTGAGAGCACAGTAAAGTAGCCAGGATGGAAAATGTAGGTTGAGCAGTGTAATATAGTCGACATATTTACTGAGGCATACGAAAGCATGGGTCTTACGCTAAACATCCATAAGACAAAGGTCCTCCACCCATCTGTCCTCGCCAGACAGCACTGCTCCCCAGTCATAAAGATCCACGGCGTGACCCTGGACACCGTGGACCACTTCCCATATCTCGGGAGCCTCCTATCAACAAGAGCTTGCATCGATGTCGAGATCTAACACCGCCTCCAGTGCGCCAGTGCAGCTTTCAGCCGCCTGAGGAAAAGCGTGTTCGAAGACCAGGCCCTCAAAATTGCCACCAAGCTCATGGTCTACAGGGCTGTGGTAATACCTGCCCTCCCTGTATGGCTCAGATTCATGGACCATGTACAGCAGATACCTCAAGTCGCTGGAGAAATATCACCAACAATGTCTCCACAAGATCCTACAAATCCCCTGGGAGGACAGGCGCACCAACATCATTGTCCTTGTCCAGGCTAACATCCCCAGCATTGAAGCACTGACCACACTCGATCAGCTCCGCTGGGCAGGCCGTATAGTTCGCATGCCAGACACGAGATTCCCAAAACAAGTGCTCTCTGCTGAGCTCCTTCATGGCAAATAAGCCAAAGGTGGGCAGCTGAAACGTTACAAGGACACCCTCAAGGCCTTTCTGATGAAGTGCGACATCCCCACTGACACCTGGGAGTCTCTGGCCAAAGACCACCCTAAGTGGAGAGAGTGCATCCGGGAGGGCGCTGAGCACCTCGAGTCTCAACAGCGAGAGTGTGCAGAAATCAAGCACAGGCAGCGGAAAGAGCGTGCGGCAAACCAGTCCCACCCACCCCTTCCCTCACTGACTAACTGTCCCACCTGTGACAGAGTCAAGTATTGGACTGTTCAGCCATCAAAGAGTTCACTTCAGGAGTGGAAGCAAGTCTTCCTCAATTCCGAGGGACTGCCTATGATGATAATATTCTTTAGGACATCACTAAAGCACACACACTCAAGATGGCTCCAATCTGGAACTTTCTTTTATTGTATCAACATCAGTGGCTGCATTACCTCAGTAGTCCACTAGATGGAGCTCTATATTACACTTCTCCCTCCTTAATGAAGAAGTAATCATTAAAAAAAATCATCATGCATAACTTGCATGGCTCTACCAATCTCTTCAGATGTGACTGGCAGTTCATCAATGTATGAAAAATAGAACACCTTTTCCCTATCGGGTGTAACTTGTGATGGGGAAGGCAATCTAGGCATAGCATCAGCATTACTGTGATCAGCTAATCGTCTGTACTCAATATCATATGTATATGCTGACAAAATCAAAGCTCATCTCTGCATTCGGGCTGCAGCTAAGGTTGGAACTGGGGACTTTGGATGGAGGATTGCTGTCAGGGGCTTATGGTTGTAATGATGGTAAACTTATGACCGACCGTACAAGTATTTGTGGAACGTCTTGACTCCAAAAATTAATCCCAAAGCTTCCCTTTTGATTTGCGCACTGAGAGTGCGTGAAGCAAAAGCAATTCGTCTCTCCTGGAGCTAATCTACAGAACAAATGGGAAACTGTTCAATCTTCGTCTCCTCCAAATCCAACTCCAAGGTCATCCCATGTCATTGAATTACAGTATGCAGACGACACTTGCGTTTGCGCACACTCGGAGGTCGAACTCCAAGCCATCGTCAACACCTTCACCGAGGCGTACGAGAGCATGGGCCTTATACTAAACATCTGTAAGACAAAGTTGTCTACCAACCTGCCCCCGCCATACAGTACTGCTCTCCGATTATCAAGATCCATGACCTTGGACAACATGGACCATTTTACATACATCGAGTCCTACTGTCAACAATGGCAGATGTCGATGATGAAGTCCAACACCGCCTTCAGTGTGCCAGTGCAGCCTTCGATCACCTGAGGAAGAGAATGTTTGAAGACAAGGGTCTCAAACCCGGCACCAAGCTCAAGGTCTACAGAGCAGTGGTGATACTCGCCCTCCTATATGGCTCAGAGACATGGACTATGTACAGCAGGCACCTCAAAACACTGGAGAAGTACCACCAACGCTGCCTGCACAAGATCCTGCAAATCCATTGGCAGGATAGGTGTACCAATGTCAGTGTTCTCGCTCAGGCCAACATTCCCAGTATTGAAGCACTGACCACACTCGATCAGCTCCGATGACGGGCCACATCGTCCGCATGCCTGATACTAGACTCCCAAAGCAAGCGCTCTACTCAGAGCTCCGACACGGCAAGCAAGCCCCAGGTGGGCAGAGGAAACGCTTCAGTGACACCCTCAAAGCCTTCTTGAAAAAGTGCAACATTCCCACCGACACCCGGGTGTCCCTGGTCCAAGACTGCTCAAAATGGAGTAGAAGCATCCGGGAAGGCGCCGAGCACCTCGAGTCTCTATGCTGGGAGCAAGCGAAAGCCAAGTGCAAACAGCGGAAGGAGCGTGTGGCAACCCAGGCACCCCGCCCACTGGTCCCTCCAACCACTGTCTGCCCCACCTGTGACAGAGACTGTAGATCCCGCATTGGACTCATCAGTAACCTGAGAACTCATATGAGGAAGCAAGTCATCCTCGATGCCGAGGGACTGCCTAAGAAAGCACACACACTCAAGATGGCTCCAAATTGGAACTTTCTTTTAGTGTATCAACATCAGTGGCTGCATTACCTCAGTAGTCCACTAGGTGGGGCTCTATATTACAAGCAGCATAGTGAGGCCAAATTTTTTAGCGGCCTATATTTTAACAGTTGCAAATATACAGTACAAATACAAAACAAAAACAGCAACTTATATATATATATATATAGTGCCTTTAACATACTAAAACGTCCCAAGGCACCTCACAGGAGTGTTATAAGACACAAAATTGACACCGAACCACATAAGAAATTAGAACAGGCTTGGTCAAAGTGGTCGGTTTTAAAGAAGAGGGAGAAAAAGAAAGACTTGCATTTATATAGCGCCTTTCACGACCACCGGACGTTCCAAAGCATTTTACAGCCAATGAAGTACTTTTGGAGTGTAGTCACTGTTGTAATGTAGGAAACGCGGCAGCCAATTTGTACACAGCAAGCTCCCACACACAGCAATGTGATAATGACCAGATAATCTGTTTTTTTGTGATGTTGATTGAGGGATAAATATTGGCCAGGACACCGGGGAGAACTTACCTGCTCTTCTTCAACATGGTGCCATGGGATCTTTTACATCCAATTGAGAGGGCAGACGGAGCCTCAGTTTAACGTCTCATCCTAAAGACGGCATCTCTGACAGTGCAGCACTCCCTCAGCACTGCATTGGAGTGTCAACCTAGACTTATGTGCTCAAGTTCCTGGAGTGGGAGAGGCGGAGAGGTTCAGGCAGGGAATTCCAGAGCTTAGATCCCAGGCAACAGAAGGCACGGCCACCGATGTTTAAGCGATTACAATCAGGGATGCTCAAGAGGGCAGAATTAGAGGAGCGCAGAGATCTCGGGGGGCTGTGGGGCTGTGGGAGATTACAGAGATAGGGAGGGGTGAGGCCATGGAGGGATTTGAAAACAAGGATGAGAATTTTAAAATTGAAGCATTGATTAACCGGGAGCCATTGTAGACCAGCGAGCACAGGGGTGAAGGGTGAACGGGGCTTGGTGCGAGTTTTGGATGACCTCTAGTTTACGTGGGGTAGAATGTGGGAGGCCAGCCAGGAGTGCGTTGGAATAATCAAGTCTAGAGGTAACAAATGGATGAGGGTTTCAGCAGCGGATGAGCTGAGGCAGGGGGCGAAGACAAGCGATGTCACGGAGGTGGAAATAAGCGGTCTTAGTTATGCCGCGGGTATGTGATCGAGAGCTCATTTCAGGGTCAAATATTACACCATTATTGTGAGCAATGGTTCAGGCTCAGGGGAAGGCAGGGAAGTGGCAGAGGCAGCTGATCAGATGGTCTCAATCTTAGAGACAAAGAAAACCATGAGCTCCTCACACTTGTTGTTGGAGGTGAGGGTGGTGGAGAGAGAGAGAGGGGTTTAAGAAGACGGTTAGCAGTAGAGAATAGTAGTTGCGTTACAGAATGATCCTGGAATAGTGAGCAGCAAAATAAATGTGCCTGTAATCACTGTGGATCTGACGCCTCACGATTGAAGCACGTCAGTGACTGTTCTTAAATAATACAGTAACACTGTTCAGTAAGGTACGCACTGAGGTCACTGCTGCAGGCACTTGCCTGTCCTTTCAGCTCAGCTGTGCCTGGGTATTACCGGCCGTTTCATTGAGAAATAAACATCTCCTTGGGCGGGACTATCGCCGACCGGCCAATTGGCTTCCCAATTGCGACCATTTCGAATTGTGTGGCGGGAAAGAGGAGCCCGCTGACCAATCTGCTCGTGACCCTCGGTGTTTGATTGACACGGACGCTGACCCCACCGAGCCCGTCCCAGGGCTGGCCTCCTGACCAATCGTCTCCCACACTGGATGTGATTGACAGGGGGCGTATGGGAAGGATATGTGTCATCAAGTTAGGGTGTGTGTGTGTGTGTGTTGGACATCATATTCCAATTATGTTAATTAAAAGTCAGGGTACGTGGGAGCGGGTTTTGTGAACCCTGGACTCTACTGGGAGGCATTGTTTGTCCGGGGACACAGGACCTCATCCCGGGACTATTCCCCGGGAAACAGGGACGTATGACCACCCGAACATAAATAACAACATAACATAAGAATTAGGAGCAGCAGTAGGCCATTTGGCCCCTCGAGCCTGCTCCGCCATTCAATAAGTTCATCATCGTCATCATCATAGGCAGTCCCTCGGAATCGAGAAAGACTTGCTTCCACTATAAAAGTGAGTTCACAGGTGACTGAATAGTCCAATACGGGAATTACAGTCTATTGTGATCCTAACATAGATGAGGCTGCACACAGGGAGGTTAAAGTAACAGTGACCTCAGTCTTTATGAAGACACTCCAGAGTGAGGAACAGGCCTTAGGGGCCGGCTTATATACAGTGCTCCCAAGGGATGCTGGGATCCCTTGGGACTTCAGGGGATGAGCTCCCTGGTGGCGGAACATGGGAGTGCATGCTTTATAGATACACATCACTCCCCCCGCAAAGTCAAAGTGAAAACTATTTACAAGATGAGGTGGTCGGGAGCCTTTCTTTCCCTGGTGGACCGCCTCGGTACAAATGTCTGCGCTGGTGTGTTGGCTGTGCCCTCGCTGGGTCGGCGTGCTGTTGGCCCTGCAGGGCTGCTGGGTGAGCCTGGCCTTGCTGGGCTGTTGGGCGTGATGGGTTCGATTTCATGGTCCGACGTCGTGTCGTTGATCCTTCGGGTGTGTGTTGTGGGCTCGAGAAAGGTGGTGTCTGCTGTGGGTTGTTCAGGGCAGTCTGTGGTCCAGATGCTTTCTGCAAATTTGTCCATTGTCTACTTGGGACCACGTCCATAGTTTAGCACAGACACAGGGTCATTCAGATCAATTTCCCGTGACACAGTGGCGCGACCATCGTTTACATTTTGTTGCTGCCGCCTGCTTTCTACCTGATCATGCAGGTTGGGGTGAACCAGCGAGAGTCTGGTTTTAAATGTCCTTTTCATGAGTAGCTCAGCCGGGGCATCCCTGTGAGCGAGTGGGGTCTCGTGCGGTAGCTGAGCAGTACTCGGGACAGGCGGGTTTGGAGTGAGCCTTCTGTGACTCGTTTAAGACTCTGTTTGATGGTTTGTACTGCCCGCTGTGCCTGCCCATTGGAGACTGGTTTAAACGGGGCAGAGGTGACATCGGCAGGAGTGTGAGCAGCAGGAGTCCGGGGACAGTGGAGCGGCCTATAAATTCCTATGGGTGCAGCTGCAGTGGGGAGAGAAGGCAAAAAAGAAGGAGAAAGAAATCGAAAGGTGACGTCACAGCCAAGGGGGTGAGTGATTGGCTGGTGATTGGTGAGTAGTTTTTCTTTTTCTTTTCTTTATCAGTAAGTAACCCTTAGCATTGCTGTTGCCAAATTAAGTTAATCTAGGGATTAAGTCATGGCAGGAGAGCTCGGACATGTGATATGCCCGGTGTCCCTGACGTCTACGTGTGCGGGAAGTGTATCCGCCTCCAGCTCCTGACGGACCGCGTTGCGGAACTGGAGCTGCGGGTGGATTCACTCTGGAGCATGCACGATGCTGAGAATGACGTAAATAGCACGTTTAGCGAGTTGGTCTTACCGCAGGAGAAGGGGCCACAGCCAGCTAGGGAATGGAAGACCAACAGAAAGAGCAGTGCAAGGAAGGTAGTGCAGGGATCCCCTGTGGTCATCCCTCTGCAAAACAGATACACCGCTTTGTGTACTGTTGAGGGGGATGACTCATCAGGGGAGGGCAGCAGCAACCAAGTTCATGGCACCGTGGCTGGCTCTGTTGCACAGGAGGGCAGGAAAAAGAGTGGGAGAGCGATAGTGATAGGAGATTCGATTGTAAGGGGAATAGATAGGCGTTTCTGCGGCCGCAACCGAGACTCCAGGATGGTATGTTGCCTCCCTGGTGCAAGGGTCAAGGATGTCTCGGAGCGGGTGCAGGACATTCTGAAAAGGGAGGGTGAACAGCCAGTTGTCGTGGTGCATATAGGTGCCAACGATATAGGTAAAAAATAGGATGAGGTCCTACGAGACGAATTTAGGGAGCTAGGAGTTAAATTAAAAAGTAGGACCTCAAAAGTAATAATCTCAGGATTGCTACCAGTGCCACGTGCTAGTCAGAGTAGTAATCGCAGGATAGCTCAGATGAATATGTGGCTTGAACAGTGGTGCAGAAGGGAGGGATTCAAATTCCTGGGACATTGGAACCGGTTCTGGGGGAGGTGGGACCAGTACAAACTGGACAGTCTGCACCTGGGCAGGACCGGAAACAATGTCCTAAGGGGAGTGTTTGCTGGTGCTGTTTGGGAGGAGTTAAACTAATATGGCAGCGGGATGGGAACCAATGCAGGGAGACAGAGGGAAACAAAATGGAGACAGAAGCAAAATATAGAAAGGAGAATAGTAAAAGTGGTGGGCAGAGAAACCCAAGCCAAAAAACAAAAAGAGCCACTTTACAGCAGAATTCTAAAGGGTCAAAGTGTGTTAAAAAGACAAGCCTGAAGGCTCTGTGCCTCAATGCGAGGAGTATTCGGAATAAGGTGGACAAATTAGCTGCGCAGACAGCAGTTAACGGATACGATGTGATTGGCATCACGGAGACATGGCTCCAGGGTGACCAAGGCTGGGAACTCAATATCCAAGGGTATTCAGCATTTAGGAAGGATAGACAGAAAGGAAAAGGAGGCGGGGTGGCGTTGCTGGTTAAAGAAGAAATTAATGCAATAGTAAGGAAGGACATTAGCCTGGATGATGTGGAATCGGTATGGGTGGAGCTACGGAATACCAAAGGGCAGAAAACGCTGGTGGGAGTTGTGTACAGGCCACCAAATAGTAGTAGTGAGGTTGGGGACAGCATCAAACAAGAAATAAGGGATGTATGCAATAAAGGTACAGCAGTAATCATGGGCGACTTTAATCTACATATTGATTGGGCTAACCAAACTGGTAGCAATGCGGTGGAGGAGGATTTCCTGGAGTGTATTGGGGATGGTTTTCGAGACCAATATGTCAAGGAACCAACCAGAGGGCTGGCCATCCTCGACTGAGTGATGTGTAATGCGAAGGGACTAATTAGCAATCGTGTTGTGCGAGGCCCCTTGGGGAAGAGTGACCATAATACGGTAGAATTCTTTATTAAGAAGGAGAGTGACACAGTTAATTCAGAGACTAGGGTCCTGAGCTTAAGGAAAGGTAACTTCGATGGTATGAGGCGTGAATTGGCTAGAATAGACTAGCAAATGATACTTAAAGGGTTGATGGTGGATAGGCAATGGCAAACCTTTAAAGATCATATTTACGAACTTCAACAATTGTACATCCCTGTCTGGAGTAAAAATAAAATGGGGAAGGTGGCTCAACCGTGGCTAACAAGGGAAATTGAGGATAATGTTAAATCCAAGGAAGAGGCATACAAATTAGCCAGAAAAAGTAGCAAGCCGGAGGACTGGGAGAAATTTAGAATACAGCAGAGGAGGACAAAGGGTTTAATTAAGAGGGGGAAAATAGAGTACGAGAGGAAACTTGCCGGAAACATAAAAAATGACTGCAAAAGCTTCTATAGATATGTGAAGAGAAAAAGATTAGTGAAGACAAATGTAGCTCCCTTGCAGTCGGGTTTGGGTGAATTTATAATGAGGAACAAAGAAATGGGCAGACCAATTGAACAAGTACTTTGGTTCTGTCTTCACAAAGGAAGACACAAATAACCTTCCGGATGTACTAGGGGACCGAAGGTCTAGTGAGAAGGAGGAACTGAAGGATATCCTGCTTAGGTGGGAAATTGTGTTAGGGAAATTGATGGGATTGAAGGCCGATAACTCCCTAGGGCCTGATAGTCTACATCCCAGAGTACTTAAGGAAGTGGCCCTAGAAATAGTGGATGCATTGGTGATCATTTTCCAACAGTCTATCGACTCTGGATCAGTTCCTATGGACTGGAGGATAGCTAATGTAACACCACTTTTTAAAAAAGGAGGGGGAGAGAAAACAGGTAATTATAGACCGGTTAGCCTGACATCAGTAGTGGGGAAAATGTTGGAATCAAGCATGAAGGATGAAATAGCAGCGCATTTGGAAAGCAGTGATAGGATTGGTCCAAGTCAGCATGTATTTATGAAAGGGAAATCATGCTTGACAAATCTTCTGGAATTTTTTGAGGATGTAACTAGCAGAGGGGACAAGGGAGAACCAGTGGAGGTGGTATATTTGCACTTTTAAAAGGCTTTTGACAAGGTCCCACACAAGAGATTGGTGTGCAAAATCAAAGCACATGGTATTGGGGGTAATGTACTGACGTGGATAGAGAACTGGTTGGCAGACAGGAAGCAGAGAGTCGGGAAGCAGAGAGCCTTGTTGCACCACAGTCTCTCAAACATATTTTTACTCATGATGGATTGGCTAGCGCCAGTGTCCAGTTCCATGGCTATGGGTCAGCCATTCAATTTTACATTTAGCATTATAGGTGGACATTTCGTCGAAAATGTGTGCACCCTGTGTACTTCAGCATCTGCCTCCTCTCTGAGGTTCGAAATTGCTTTGATCCACCATGGACTGATCTTCCTCTGCAACGTGGTGGTTAGCAGGTTTTGGAGGTGCCCCATTGTTCCACAGCTCTTGCAAACATATCCTTTGAAGATGCATGAATAGGCTGAATGGAAGCCTCCACAACGCCAACGAGGTGTGAATTGCCTTGCATTCATCCTTTGTTGCGGACTCTGAGTCATCTGGGTCACCTGAGGCCTGCTGGCAGTTGCAGACTCGTGGTTTCTGCCCTGTACATTTCTGCTCGCAAACATATTTCCAGTTAATTTATGAACATTGCTAGCACTTGTGTGCTGAGTGATTTGTTTAGTGTTATCACTGGTGGACATAAACGCCTGTGCTATCGCAATGGCCTTACTGAGGGTAGGTGTCTCTACAGTCAAAAGTTTTCGTAGGATGGTCTCGTGGCCAATGCCCAGTACAAAAAGTCTCTGAGCATCTGCTCCAGGTAGCCATTAAACTCACATTGTCCTGCAAGTCGCCTTAGCTCGGCGACGTAGCTCGCCACTTCCTGACCTTCAGATCGCTGGCACGTGTAGAACCGATATCTCACCATCAGCACGCTCTCCCTCGGGTTAAGATGCTCCTGAACCAGTGTACACAGCTCCTCATACGACTTATCATGTGGGTTTCACCGGAGCCAGAAGATTCTTCATGAGGCTGTAGGTCGGTGCCTCGCAGACCGTGAGGAGGACCGCTCTCCTTTTTGCAGCGCTTCCTTCTCCGTCCAGCTCGTTGGCTACAAAGTACTGGTCTAGCCGTTCAACATAGGCTTCCCAGTCCTCACCCTCTGAGAACTTCTCCAGGATGCCCAGTTTGCTGCATCTTTGCGTTGGATTTGTATTCTCGTTGACAGTTATTGTGTTCCTAACACAGATGAGACTGCACACAGGGAGGTTAAAGTAACAGTGACCTCAGTCTTTATTAAGACACTCCAGAGTGAGGAACAGGCCTCAGGGGCCGGCTTATATACAGTGCTCCCAAGGGATGCTGGGATCCCTTGGGATTTCAGGGGATGTGCTCCCTGGTGGCGGAACATGGGAGTGCATGCTTTACAGATACACAATACAGTTTCTGTCACAGGTGGGACAGACAGCGGTTGAAGGAAAGGATGGGTGGGGAGTCTGGTTTGCCGCACGCTCCTTCCGCTGCCTGCGCTTGATTTCTGCATGCTCTCGGCGATGAGACTCGAGGTGCTCAGCGCCCTCCCGGAAGCTCTTCCTCCACTTAGGGCAGTCCTTGGCCAGGGATTCCCAGGTGTTGGTGGGGATGTTGCACTTTCTTTTCTCAGAGGGTTGTAAATCTGTGGAATTCACTGCCTCAGAGAGCTGGGACATTGAATAAATTTAAGGCAGTGATAGATAGTTTCTTAACCGATAAGGGAATGAGGGGTTGGGCAGGGAAGTGGAGCTGAGTCCATGATCGGGTCAGCCATGATCGTACTAAATGGCGGAGTCGGCTCGAGTGGCCTTATGGCCTACTCCTGCTCCTATTTCTTATGTTCTTACGTTTATCAAGGAGGCTTTGAGGTGTCCTTGTAGCATTTCCTCTGCCCACCTGGGGCTCGCTTGCCGTGTAGGAGTTCCGAGTGGACTGCTTGCTTTGGGAGTCTCGTGTCAAGCACGTGGATGATGTGGCCTGCCGAACGAGCGGGTCGAGTGTGGTCAGTGCTTCGATGCTGGGGATGTTGGCCTGATCGAGAACGCTGATGTTGGTGTGTCTGTCCTCCCAGTCGATTTGCAAGATCTTGCGGAGGCAGCGCTGGTGGTATTTCTCCAGCGCTTTGAAGTGCCTGCTGTATATGATCCATGTCTCTGAGCCATGCAGGAGGGCGGGTATCACAACTGCCCTCTAGACCATAAGCTAGGTGCCAAATTTGAGGTCCTTGTCTTCAAACACTCTCTTCCTCAGGCGAGCAAAGGCTGCGCTGGCGCACTGGAGGCAGTGTTGGACCTCGTTAACGATGTCTGCCCTTGCTGATAGTCAGCTCCTGAGGTATGGAAAATGGTCCACGTTGTCCAAGGCCGAGGCGTGGATTTTGATGACCGGGTGACAGGGGTCAGGTTGGTGGAGGACCTTTGTCTTATGGATGTTTAGTGTAAGGCCCATGCTTTCTGTAAGGGTTTCTAAATACCTAGTCCCCCATTACACACAGTTCTTTGAAGTCAGGATTTATAAGAACGAAATACACACAGCACAGGGTTTTGGCTCAACCAAGATTAGTTTGTTTATTGGACATGCACTCAGTTACCTCCCCTGTATAAATACTTCAGGATTTATATGGAATGAACAAACCTCAGAATACAAGCCCCTACGAAGGGGTCATTTGCATCAGCATAACTTGACACAATTAAACCCGTTCACGATTTGACTGTTACATATAAAGTTACCCAGACCCAAAGAGCAAACCCTTCTATGATTTAGCTGGAACAAAACATGCAATCACCAATTCCTCGGCTGTCTCTGAGGTTGACTGTAGGCCATTTCTTGGTTGCAGCTTCTGTCCCGAAGACACACCACTGGCTTCTGTTGCTGTTTCGATTCTGTTCCTGTACTGCTTCCTTGCCTTTGAAAATGGGTCTTCCTCAAACCAAAAACCAACTTGTAATATTGACCAGATTTAACATGATGGCCGCATCAAATGTGAATTCTTGATGGCTAATTGTCCCTCATTTAGAGTTATTGGCCATGATAACCTTGGCCCCTGCCTGTCTGTGGGGTGAGGTCCTTTACAAAGTAACCTTCCCAAGGTGACTTAATTGTTGGTTTCTAGTAGCATTCATATCCGCGTGGCTCAGGGTCTGATCCATTGTCTGGGCCTACCCTGATATCAGCCTTTCTGGAGCCATGGTCCAGGATACGTTTCTTTAACAATGTAACCCCTTAAGGTAAATTAATATATGAATGTTCCTATATCTTTTCAGACAGAAACCACTGAAGGTGTGGCTGTCTCTCTTCTGGTGCTCTGGTGGTTTGGCTGCAATGTTTGAATTAACCCTTTCCTGCCCCGCTCTTTTTGCTGGCAGTAAGGCAGTAGTTCTGAGTTTTATCTTTAATAGTTCAATTTTTACCGTTGCGGGGGAGGAACAGATCCTACATATCATACTCCTCGGTGAAGGTGTTGACGATGGCTTGGAGTTCGGCCTCTGAGTGTGCGCAGACGCAAGTGTCGTCTGCGTAATGTAGTTCGACGACAGAGGATGGGACGACCTTGGATCTGGACTGGAAGCAACGTAGGTTGAACAGATTCCCATTGGTTCTATCGAAAAGTTCCACTCCAGTGGGGAGCTTGTTGATAGTGAGATGGAGCATTGCAACAAGGAAGATTGAGAAGAGCGTTGGTGTGATGACGCATGACCCTGCATGACCCCGGTCCGGATGTGGATTGGGTGTGTGGTGGATCCGTTGGTCAGGATCACGTCTTGCATGTCATCGTGAAGCAGGCAGAGGATGGCGACAAGCTTTTGGGGCCAGCCGAAACGGAGGAGGACGCTCCATAATCCCTCACGGTTGACAGTGTCAAAGTATTTTGTAAGGACAAAGAAGGCCGTGTACAAGGGTTGGTGCTGTTCCCTGCATTTCTCTTGGATTTGTCGCACGGTGAAGATCATGTTAAGGAGTTAAGGAGTGATTTGGCCATAGTGGACTGGAAACAGCTACTTGTGGTTAAATCAGTGTCGGAACAGTGGGAGGCATTCAAGGAGGAAATCTGGAGGGCTCAGGCCAAACACGTGCCCTTAAAGACAAAGGTTGGGAATAATAATTCTAGAGGAACCCTGGATGTCTCGGGACTTACAGGGGAGAATAAAGAAAAAAAGGGACGCTTATGTCACATGCCAACGGCTAAATACTATAGAATCTTTAGAGGAATACAGAAAGTTAAGAGGCAAAATTAAAAAAGGATATTAAGAATGCTAAGAGAGAGCACGAGAAATTCTTGGCTAGTAAAATTAAGGAAAACCCTAAAATGTTCTATAAATATATTAAGAGTAAGAGGGTAACTAAAGAAAGGGTAGGGCTTATTAGAGACCATGGGCCCAATTTTGGCCACGACATGCATCAATGTTTTTAGAGTAAGTTGGTTTTTCTGACGTAAGTTAAAAAAAAACCATTTTCCCCAATAAATTTGCTCCAGAGTACTTAGTTAGGTACGATTTTTTTTTTTAGTTCAGTATTTTTTTCAAAGGGGGGATGGTCCTAGACACTTACGCCAGTTTTGGCCATTTATGGCACTTTGGCCAACTAACACTTACACCAAAAGGTCAGCATATGTGGCCAGCTCTGGAAAACGTTGCAGGCAGTTAAGAAATCGGCGCAGGTGAGTAAGTAAGGACCTGCGCCCAAGCACCAAGCAGCAAACATTCCAAATGGGTGACAAATGCTGTGGGACTGGCTCGCACATAGGCCCTGTACTCTGCCGGGGTGTCCCTGACCAGAAGCTCTAAGTCATAACCCTCTTCTGGCTTCACAGTACATAGAGCCCCTTTGTCTTATCCTTTCCATAAGCATGACCTCGTTGTTTGTACCTGGGTCCACTGTTCCCCATAAACTGTGATTTCGCAGATCCACCAGGATCTGGTGGGCAATAATGAAGTCGGCCCCCAATATACCTTTGTTAGCCTGCTCCCACCTTATCAGGACGCACTTCCATTTGGTGGTCAGTGCTCCCAACTTAAGGGTCAGTGGGATCGAAAAATACCCTGTTCTTTCGTTCCCCGTGAAGCCAACTAGCTCGTAGGGCACGCCGCTGGACAGGGGCGAGGAGGCCGGCCCTCAGTGTGCTTGAAGCCCCCGTGTCCAACAAGTAAGTTCCCTGGTTCCCCTCCACCTCCATTTTCACCCACGGTCTTCCCCACGAGTCATAGTCCAGCGGACACAGGTAGGCAGGCTTGGTGGGTGCTTGTCATAGTTCCTGCAGTATGGGAGCTGTGGGGATCTCTCTACCCATCGCTACATTGATACGGCCGGGACCTGTCAGCAGCTGCCTGAGGGTTTCTACAGCGGTTTCAAACACTGTTGTGGCACCCGCTCTCTCATTACCCGGTTTCACCTCCGTGGGTGTTTTTACTTCTTTCACACGGTAGGGGTTGGCCCTGCAGTTGTTGCGGTAGTGGCCAGGCTTACCGCACCCGTAACACCCCGCCCCCCCCCCCCGCTTCTATCGGGAGGATGTCCACCCTCCTGAAGCCACTCTCTCTTGGGGGTTTGGTTGGGTTGCACCGCATTACTGATTTCTCCGGCTTCCCCTCTTCCTCCCCATCCCGTCGCCGTGTGGCAGCCATTCTGCCTATCACGATGGCTTCGGTGAGATTGGGGTCTCCCGGGATGAACCAGAGATCTGCCCTTTCCTTGACACTGGGCAGGCTGTTCGCAATTATGGTGCGAAACCATGCTTCCCTTTGTTCCGCTGTAAGGTTGTTTCTGACAAGCAGGCCCCCACATGCTGTGCTGTAGACCCGCCATAACCTTTCCACGTATATCTGTGCGTCCTCTCCTGCTAACTGGCGTGTTTTCGCTATTCTTTCAAAGGGGCTCCCTTCGTTCCACCCCATGGTCTCGAGGATACCCCTTTGTAGTGCTGCGAGGGTGCTTTGTCCCCCGCGACAGTCTGGGGGAAGAGCCTGGTAGATCTTCCCGTCAATGGAAAAAAGGAGCACTTTAACTGCTTCCGCGTTATCGCATGTGTTCATGTCCACTGCCTGCGCTGTCTCCAGGAAGTGGGCATACGGCTGCACTTCAGTCCCACTCTCCTGATCTTTGGGCACCCTGTGCGGAGGGGAGCGGGTAGGTCCGAAGGCCTCCTCAAGGGTGCCATCAGCCGGTCCAGGCAGCGGGCGGTCGAGGGGGTCGTTCAACCTGACTGCCTGCCTCTCTTCCGCTCTTACATCCGGTCCAGGATGTCCTTGGAGATGGAGCACGCGGTGTCCACCGGTACGCTCGCGGCCTTCCGCGAGAGGTGGGCACCGGAGGGACTGGAGTGCCTCATCACCCCCGGCAACCAAATTTTAATTTGATTTTACGTTTTAAAGTTTAATTTGTTTTAATTGCCGGTTCTTTTAGTGTCCCCCTTCCCTTTTATAGGGGGCACTGGGGAAAAATTGTGATTTTAGCGCCCAAAAAAAAAACAAAAAAAAAGAAAAACACAAAAAAAAACAAAAAAAGGAAAAAAAAAGGGCCTTGTAAATGTCTGGTGTGTCACCCAGGTAGGGTGGCACGGTTTAATGTCTTTTGTTTTTGCAGATAAACTCCAAAAAGAGTTTCATGCACAAGGACCCCCAGGTCCCTCTGCACCTCAGCATGTTGTAATTTCTCCCCATTCAAATAATATTCCCTTTTACTGTTTTTTTTCCCAAGGTGGACGACCTCACACTTTCCGACATTGTATTCCATCTGCCAAACCTTAGCCCATTCTCTTAACCTATCCAAATCTCTTTGCAGCCTCTCTGTGTCCGCTACACAACCCGCTTTCCCACTAATCTTTGTGTCATCTGCAAATTTTGTTACACTACACCCTGTCCCCTCTTCCAAGTCATCTATGCATATTGTAAACAGTTGTGGTCCCAGCACCGATCCCTGTGGCACACCACTAACCACCGATTTGCAACCCGAAAAGGACCCATTTATCCCGACTCTCTGCTTTCTGTTCGCCAGCCAATTCTCTATCCATGCTAATACATTTCCTCTGACTCCGCGTACCTTTATCTTCTGCAGTAACCTTTTGTGTGGCACCTTATCGAATGCCTTTTGGAAATCTAAATACACCACATCCATCGGTACACCTCTATCCACCATGCTCGTTATATCCTCAAAGAATTCCAGTAAATTAGTTAAACATGATTTCCCCTTCATGAATCCATGCTGCGTCTGCTTGATTGCACTATTCCTATCTAGATGTCCCGCTATTTCTTCCTTAATGATAGTTTCAAGCATTTTCCCCACTACAGATGTTAAACTAACCGGCCTGTAGTTACCTGCCTTTTGTCTGCCCCATTTTTTAAACAGAGGCGTTACATTAGCTGCTTTCCAATCCGCTGGTACCTCCCCAGAGTCCAGAGAATTTTGATAGATTATAACGAATGCATCTGCTATAACTTCCGCCATCTCTTTTAATACCCTGGGATGCATTTCATCAGGACCAGAGGACTTGTCTACCTTGAGTCCCATTAGCCTGTCCAGCACTACCTCCCTAGTGATAGTGATTGTCTCAAGGTCCTCCCTTCCCACAGTCCTGTGACCAGCAATTTTTGGCATGGTTTTTGTGTGTTCCACTGTGAAGACCGAAGCAAAATAATTGTTTAAGGTCTCAGCCATTTCCACATTTCCCATTATTAAATCCCCCATTTCATCTTCTAAGGGACCAACATTTACTTTAGTCACTCTTTTCCATTTTATATATCTGCAAAAGCTTTTACTATCTGTTTTTTATGTTTTGCGCAAGTTTACCTTCGTAATCTATCTTTCCTTTCTTTATTGCTTTTTTAGTCATTCTTTGCTGTTGTTTAAAATTTTCCCAATCCTCTAGTTTCCCACTAACCTTGGCCACCTTATACGCATTGGTCTTTGATTTGATACTCTCCTTTATTTCCTTGGTTATCCACGGCTGGTTATCCCTTCTCTTACCGCCCTTCTTTTTCACTGGAATATATTTTTGTTGCGCACTATGAAAGAGCTCCTTAAAAGTCCTCCACTGTTCCTCAATTGTGCCACCATTTAGTCTGTGTTTCCAGTCTACTTTAGCCAACTCTGCCCTCAACCCACTCTAGTCCCCTTTGTTTAAGCATAGTACGCCCTGTCGGTTTCTTGGGCTGTACCCTCTGATCCTCCGTAAGGCCTGCCGGACACACTACCCGCGCCTCAGGAGGCAGTCGACTGTCCTCTGCCGCCGGATCCTCTTCCACTCCCCAATACCCTGACTCGTTGGTTGCCTCCCTGGGCCCCAACAGACAGACTGCCCCCTTTACCTGGGACAGAGCCTGGAGGAGGGATTGGATCCGCTTATGGCAGGGCACATGATCTGCCTTCTCATGGCTCATTTCGGTGTTCACTTTATAGGCTGTGCACAAATCCCTTAATTCGATCTGAAGCTCTTGGACCTGCTGGGCATAAGCTGCACTCTGCTCCCTGTACTTCTGTTCCGCAGCCCGTGACACCGTAACCTGACTCTGCAGGTACTCCTGATGGTTGCGGAACGTTTCCTCTAAACATGCCCTTCTATTCCTTTCCTCTATTAACTCTTCTGTGACCTTAGTACCCGCGGCACCCCCTGGCTGCTGAGGTGATAACGGCATCCTTTAATTCCTCCTGTAATTTTCCTACCCGGAGGTCTAACTCCCAAACCTGCCTCGTTAAACATAAGCCAAATTGCCTTTTCTACCCTGTTGTTATGTATAGTCCCTTCTGTCCACTGGGCTGCCGTGTCCGCTGGATGTGGCGCACTGATCAGGTTCTGAACCCATGTTTTGGCAAAATTGATCTTGGAGAAAATAATATTCCGTGATTTTCTCCTCCATTTTAGATTTTTCCAGTACCACCCGCTCTGAGGTAGTAAGCTCATTCTCCCACTGAGTTCCTGGCTGGCTCGCCATGAGTGTAGGGGGTGTTTGCTTTGCCCAATTACGGGGGCCTCTGGTGGCTGTTGGTGTATAGGGCCTCTCTGTCCCTTCTAGGGGACGGTCCAGCAGCTTATGGCTCGCTGACCACTAAATTGGCGGTTTCAAAGCGCCCTAGCACCCCTATCTGGTTCTAACCTCAGAATTTTGGTGGATTATGAGCTTCCACAAGGGAAAACAAAACACTCAGAGACAAGTGATCCTTGGAACAAAAAAAAATGGTTAAGTCCAATTTATTAACCACGGTAAGTTTCCAACAAGGCCAAACTTCATCAAAACACATATCTGACACACACTTATAAACTAGAAAATCTATGGGAAGAAACGAACACAACGAAAAACCTTACACAATTTTATCTTTACAAGACATTTCCAACATCACCCCCACCCCCCTTTTGACCTGACTGACCTAGGCTGACAGTTGGGAAAAGAAACCCCAGGATAATACTTACGATCCCTTTTGACAGTTATTGTTTTTTAGCCTTAGGTTGGTTGGTTTACAGGGTAGCTGGAGTGAATGTTGCCTCTCCCAGTTACTTCGGTCTCTGGTTCTTCAGCTGGTTGGCCTCGGAGCGTTGTTCGGTGTGCGGCACAGCTTCTTGAGATGTTGTTGGGCCTCTCGGTAGTTGGGTTGTATATTCTGCACACAAGTCGAGTCCAGGGCCCGTTCGATGGTATGTCTCCCAGCCGGTAACAGTCCGTCTCCGTTCTCTCTCGGTTTCTGTCTGTCTGTGACTGCTACTGCTCCTCGACTCCTTCTCCTACTGCTCCAGCTGCTTCCGCCTCGGTGGTTCTGTAGGTCCTATATTTGTATCCAATTTAGTTCTGGCCTTTTCGCGCCCAACCTCAGTTGGTGGTCCATTGTGTAAGTTTGGGCGGGGAGATAGCTTTGAATATTTAATCAGAAGATGTCACAGGTACAGGTAGGTGTGAGGACAGGGGTATTGTTTCAGTGCACATTGGTGCCTCAAAGTCTGCTGGTCCATTGTAACAGTCCTGGGAGTCAATCGGTTTGGGCCTCCCTTTTGATGGGCCATCACCGCAGTGATCTCAGGACTATTGTCCACTGTCCATATTAATTAGGTAGATGATGGTCCACATTCATAATTTGATTAGAGGTGAATCATATTTTCGAACTGGGCAGGGTAGTCCCCATTGGTTGAGGATTTCCCCGCTTCAGGCCCAACTCGACCCTGATTGGCCTGCCAGAATGCACTTTTCCCCCATTGGCCAGATTGGCTTGTGAGCCAGATTTCATAATGTCTGTATCCGCCAACACGTTTCCCAGCCTGCCTGGTCTGAGGATTTTACTTGGTCAAAAATGTTCATTTAAAAATGTATAGGATGGTCCCATCTTAGTTTTCTTGTCCTTAGGGTGTTCCAAAAGAAAATGCAGCCGTTGATTTTCGAACCTTACATTAGGCAATCGACCTGAATTGAGAGTTCATCCATGCGCCTGTGAAATGGTTTAAATTCCTCAGGGCATGTCTCGTACGTGGCTGTCCAGTCCCCATTCAGGACACATTTCTTGACTAAAGACAGTAGCGAGTCTCTATTTGTCCAGACTTTGATCTGACGGGCTGTCACGGGTGAGCCTTCACTTTCGAAAGTTTCAACAGCCATGATCATCTCAGCAGCATGCTCGGTTGCCCCCTCGGTGGTGGCTAGTGGGAGCCTGCTGAGTGCATCGGCGCAGTTTTCAGTGCCCGGTCTGTGCCGAATTGTATAGTCATAGGCGGCTAACGTGAGTACCCACCTCTGTATGCGGGCCGACGCATTTGCATTTATGGCCTTGTTGTCAGCCCAAAGGGACGTTAGGGGTTTGTGATCCGTCTCCAGTTCAAATTTCCTGCCAAACAGGTACTGGTGCATTTTTTTTACTGCATATGCACATGCAAGCGCTTCCTTTTCTACCATCCTGTAGCCCTTTTCTGCCTGGGACAGACTTCTGGAGGCATAAGCTACCGGTTGTAAGTGCTCCTTGGCATTCACATGCTGCAATACACACCCGACACCATAGGATGATGCTTCGCACGTTAAAACAAGTTTCTTATACGGGTCATATAACGTTAACAGATTGTTGGAGCATAACAAATTGAGTGCTCTATCAAAAGCCTTTTCCTGGCTGTCCCCCCAGACCCATTCGCGACCTTTGCGTAGGATCACGTGTAGCGGCTCTAACAGCGTGCTCAATTTGGGAAGAAAGTTACCAAAATAGTTCAGGAGTCCCAGGAACGAACGCAGCTCCGTCGAGTTACGGGGTCTGGGTGCTCTCTGGATCACTTCTGTTTTGGATGCAGTAGGTCTGATCCCGTCTGCTGCTACCCTCCTCCCCAGGAATTCTACTTCTGGAGCTAGGAAGACGCACTTTGCCTTTTTCAGTCGCAGACCTACCCGGTCCAGTCTGCGTAGCACCTCCTCCAGGTTGTGGAGGTGTTCTTCAGTATCGCAACCCGTGATGAGGATGTCGTCTTGAAAAACCACCGTCCTTGGAATCGACTTGAGGAGGCTTTCCATATTTCGTTGGAAGATCGCGGCGGCCGAGCGAATCCTGAACGGACATCTGTTGTACTCAAACAATCCCTTGTGTCCCATGATGGTGGTCAGCTTCTTTGACTCACTCGCCAGTTCCTGGGTTATGTAAGCTGAGGTCAGGTCCAATTTTGAAAAAAGTTTGCCACCGGATAGCGTCGCAAAGAGGTCCTCCGCTCTCGGTAGCGGGTACTGGTCTTGGAGTGACACCCGATTGATAGTGGCCTTGTAATCACCACATATCCTGACTGACCCATCCGCCTTGAGCACCATCACAATCGGGCTCGCCTAGTCACTGAATTCGACTGGCGAGATGATGTTTTCCCTCAGCAGGAAGTCCAATTCGACTTCTATCTTTTCCCGCATCATGTACGGCACCGCTCTGGCCTTGTGGTGTACTGGCCTGGCATCAGGGTTTATGTGAATCACTACCTTGGTCCCCATGAAAGTGCCAATGCCAGGTTGAAATAATGAGTCAAATTTGTCCAGGACATGTGAGCATGATATTCGCTTCACAGAAGAAATTGCATTGACATCGCCCCATTTCCAATTCATGACAGCAAACTAACTCCTCCCCAGTAGTGCGGGACTGTCCCCCGGACTATCCAGAGTGGCAACCTGTTCTCTGAATCTTTGTGGGTCACGACTACCGTGGCGCTGCCTAGCACCGGAATGATCTCCTTTGTATATGTCCGTAGCTGTGCGTCAATCGGCAATAATTTTGGCCTCCTGGCCTTGGGCACCCACAACTTTTCGAACTGTTTGATACTCATCAGGGACTGTCTGGCCCCCGTGTCTAGCTCCATTGACACTGGGATGCCATTGAGGAGCATTTTCATCATTATCGGTGGCGTCCTGGTGTATGAACTGTATATGTGCTCCACACGAACTCGCTGAACTTCAGCTTCCAGCGATTTCCCCCAGTATTCATTTGGCCTCATAGGGCTTACATCGGGCCCGTCCTCCTCGTACATCAACCTGGCTGCAGGCTTCCTGCACATACACGCCAAGTGACCGCTGACGTTGCAGTTTCTGCAGGTATATTGCTGATACCTGCAAGCTCTGGCTGTGTGTTTGCCTCCACACCTCCAACATGAGCCGTTGTTGGAAACAAAAGGTCCATTACCATTCGATCATCTCTGACTGTCTCTGTAACTGTCCTTAAGCGCACCATTGACAGGTATTGATGGCCCCATTACTGGCCGCATTGTCCCTTGCGATGACATGAATCGCCGTTCAGCTAGCCATTGTCTCTGTTGAATTCCCCCTTTCGGTTCGACTACATACTCGGGCATGTCCGATTGCCCCTGTCTGCCTCGAGAACTGAGTGCCG
Organism: Pristiophorus japonicus; assembly: GCF_044704955.1. Taxonomy (NCBI): domain Eukaryota; kingdom Metazoa; phylum Chordata; class Chondrichthyes; family Pristiophoridae; genus Pristiophorus; species Pristiophorus japonicus. The sequence continues at coordinate 14,024,293 of NC_091987.1, forward strand.
CGTTAACAATTTTGACTCCTTGTCCATTTGCTGCATTTAAGCCAAGATTTTTATCAAACATCATTCTGGTCTCTTCCTCTCCTGAGATAAATGTATGGGCCATCAAAGCCGCTTTTTCCAGGGTCAAGTCTTTGGTCTCAATCAGTTTCCTGAAAACCCCAGCGTGCCCGATGCCCTCAATAAAAGAGTCTCACAGCGTCTCCGCTCTGCATGCATCTGGGAACTTACATAGGCTCGCCAGTCGCCAGAGGTCTGCCATGAAGTCTGGAACGCTTTGCCCTTCTCGCCGCCGGTGCGTGTAAAACCGGTGTCTCACCATGTGCATGCTGCTCGCAGGTTTAAAGTGTTCCCCGACCAACTTACTGAGCTCTTCAAAAGTCTTGTCTGCCGGCTTCTCTGGCGCTAGAAGGTCCTTCATCAGGGAGTACGTCCTGGATCCACAAACCGTCAGGAGATGAGCCCTGCGTTTGTCGGCCAAATCCTGTCCCAGCCATCCCTTAGTGACGAAACTTTGCTGTAGTCTCTCAATAAAGTCGTCCCAATCATCACCGACACAGTACCTCTCGTCTGTGCTGCTAGTGGCCATGCTCGCGTGGTTTAAATCCCAGTTTCTCGTCGCCAATGATATGTCCTTACTATATAGTACAAATGCACACGAGGCCCATACTAGAGAGATCACTTTGTGACCAGTAACCTTTATTAGCCAGCACTGAAGTGGAGAAGATGGGCGGAGCTTCGCCTTTTATACCTGAAAGTCCAGGTTAGGAGTGTCTCCCACAAGTTCACCCCCTTGTGGTCAGTGTTCTCACAGTGTACAACTTAGGTCAGCTTGTACATGGATTACAATGACAGTAGAATACATGACACCCTCTATGGCAAGTATATCCTTCCTCAGGTAAGGAGACCAAAACTGTACACAATACTCCAGGTGCGGTCTCACCAGGGCGCTATATAATTGCAGTAAGATGTCTTTATTCTTTTACTCAAATCCTTTTGTAATTAAGGCCAACATACCATTTGCCTTCCTAATTGCTTGCTGTACCTGCATATTAACTTTCAGCGATTCATGCACAAGGACACCCAGGTCCCTCTGAACACCAACATTTCCAAATCTCTTACCATTTAAAAAATACTCTGCTTTTCTATTTTTCCCACTAAAGTGGATAACGTCACATTTCTCCACATTATATTCTACCTGTCCCGCTCATGCTCACTCACGTAACCTGTCTATAACCCTTTGCAGCCCTTTTGCATCCTCCTCATAGCTTACTTTCCTACCTAGCTTTGTATTGTCAGCAAACCTGGGTACATTACACTCGGTTCCCACATCTAAGACATTAATATAGATTGTAAATAGCTGATGCTCCCAGTGCAGTGCTGAGGAAGTGCTGCACTGTTGGAGGTGCCGTCTTTTGAATAAGACGTTAAACCGAGGCCCCGTCTGCCCTTTCAGATTGATGTAAAAGATCTCACAGCCACTATTCGAAGAGCAGGGGAGTTCTTCCCACTGCCCTGACCGATATTTATCCCTCAACCAACATCGCAACAGTAACATGATAATGACCAGATCATCTGTTTTTCGTGATGTTGATTGAGGGATAAATGTTTACCAGGACACCGAGGATAACTCCACTGCTCTTCTTTGAAATAGTGCCATGGGGTGTTTTACATTCACCTGAGAAAGCAGATGGGGCCTCAGTTTAACGCCTTATCTGAAAGACAGCCCCTCCGACAGTGCAGCACTCCCTCAGCATTGCATTGGGAGCATCAGCCGAGATTTTTATGCTCAAGTCCCTGGAGTGGGACTTGAACCCACAATCTTCTGACTCAGAGGCAAGGGTGCTGCCCACTGAGCCACAGCTGACGCTATGAAAGTAACTGGACAATTAAAGCTTTAAAAGAAGTGTCTGTCCGATATTTTCCCACTGGACTGCAGAGAGTGGCCTCTGTGTTTCTGTTCCCCGCAGGCACTGGCTGCTGTTCGACTCCTTGCTTCACCCAAGTAGCCATCCTCCAAGTATCAAGCCTGGCCAGTGAATGTTGACAGGCTATTCGAGTGTGGGGTGCATCACCGATGAGCCCAACTCTGTCCTCACTTGACGTCCACACACGCACACCAAGGGCGGTCACTGGATAGCAGTCGGGAGCAGGAGCCCTAGCTGATCATCTCTTGCCCCAGCCCAGGCCCAGGAATGCTCTGTGCAGCGCAGTCACCACAGAAGAGGGACCCAACACAAGTCGAGCGGAGGAAGTGCTGGAGCCAGAACACCACTGCTGTTCCGACAGACTCTGTCCAGCCGTATCTTTGGTGGGAGGCGAGAGAGATAACGTCCGACCCCTCTCTAAATGTATTCACTGAGAACACTAGCAACTTTTGTAAATGTTACCTCCACATTTATTTCCAAATATAAGCCACTCCTTTAATTGTCTAAACCTGCCGACACCCTTCGTGTGGCTTGTTTTACTGGTGATCCCTACCCTCCACTGGCAACAGACCCAACACCTGACCTAACGTATCAAACAACAACTTGCATTTATAAACTGCCTTTAACTGTGAAGGGCTTGGGACATTTTACTGCATTAACGGTGCTATATAAATGTAAATTGTTGCTGCTGTAAAATGCCCCAGGGTACTTCATACCTACCTCACCCCTTTACCCCTTTACCCCTACTCTCTGCTTTCTGTCTTGAACCCAGCTCGGTATCCATTGTGCTACTTGTCTCCTGATCTGCCTTCTTTGATTAGTCTATTAGTTCATTAGTCTATTATGTGGTATTTAGCAATAAATAGGAAAATTCCTGTCCTCGCCCCCACAGACGGTACTGAAACAAACTCAGTAGTGGCTCAGGGTGTAGCACTCTCCTCTCTGAGTCACGTGGGTATGGGTTCAAGTCCCACTCCAGGGACTTGAGCACAGATTCGAGGCTGACCTCCGAGGGAGTGCTGAGGGAGTGCCGCACTGTCGGACGTGCCATTTTTCGGGTGAGACTTTAAACCAATGAGACTTTGTCCTCTCATACGGAGAATGATGGACAGGTAAAGACCATCTGGTTCATTAAGCCTGTCCCACACAATTGCGATACCTTGTGCACTTCAGAGAATTGTGAATGTGTGGAATTCTCCACCACAGAAAGTTGTTGAGGTCAGTTCATTGGATGTATTCAAAAGGGAGTTAGATGTGGCCCTTACGGCTAAAGAGATCAGGGGGTATGCAGAGAAAGCAGGAATGGAGTACTGAAGTTGCATGGTCAGCCATGATCGTATTGAATGGTGGTGCAGGGCCGAATGGCCTATTCCTGCACCTATTTTCCATGTTTCTACAACATATACACTCTGCCCCACCCGAAACCATGTGATCGCCTGAGAAAGGCGAAAAAACAGATTAAAACTGTCATGTATGTAACCACAATGTAACACCATTGTATTACTGTATACACTCAACCGAGATGCACACCTTGACCACAAGGGGTGAACTTATGGAAGACACTCCTTACCTGATCACACAGGTATAAAAAGGGAGGTCCTACGCAGGGTCATCGTCTTTGGAGTCCTGTAAATAAAGAGTTAAGATCACAGAATGACCTTGTCCCCAGAATGTGCCTCGTGTGGTTTCATACTGTAGAGTAAGGACTTTACAAAAACCCAGGCCATAAATCTGGGAAATTCCTCTCCGACCCATCTCGGTGATCGAAACTGGTCCAGGAGATCACTCTGGCCTTGAATTCACTGCAGTACCTGCCTTCTGTAAGAGTTTATTCAGCGAGTCTGCATCCACCACATGAAATGGCAGCTTGTTCCGGAGGTCCATTCTCTGGGAAAAGAACCACCTCCTGACATCTAACCTAGATCTGGCCCTATACAACTTAACCTTGTGCCCCCTGGTCCTGCTGAACCTGTTTAATTGAAATAAACTGTCAGCTGGACACCGCCCATTCCCTTCATTATCTTATAAACCTCAATCATATCCCCCCCCTAAGCCTACGCTGCTCTAATGTACAGAGTCCCAACTCGTTTAGCCTATCTTGATAACTAAGATGCTTTTTTGACTTGGAATTAGTCTAGTGGCCCTCTTCTGCACCCTTTCCAGAGCCTCAATATCACCCACCATGTGAGGAGACCAAAACTGGACACAGTGTTCCAAGTGTGTCCTGACTAAGGTCTTGTACAAGGACAAAACAGTACGCCTCGTCTTGTACTCAATTGTCCTGTGGCTACACCCCCAATACCCTATTTGCTCTAGCTATCGCTGCACGGCATTGCTCATGTACCTTTCAGGATGTAAGCACTAGAATGACCAAATCTTTTTCTATCTCCACCATCTTTAATGCCTTTCCCTGGAGGGTGTATGAATGTTGAGCATTTGCCCTTCCCAGATGCATAACACTACACTTATCTAAATTATACATCATTTCCCTGTCTGGAGCCCAAACTCCCAACACATTAAGATCTGCCTGAAGCAGCTGAGCATCTTCTACAGTTCTAACACTCGCACTGATCTTGGTATAATTTGCAAATTGTGTCCCAACCCCAATACCCAGATCCTTAGTAGAAATAGTAAAAAGCAACGGTCCCAACACTGATCCCTGCGGGACACCACTGGTGACCTGTCTCCAGACAGATCCAAACCCATCTATAACTACTCTTTGCCTGCATCCTGCCAGCCCGTGCCGAATCCAGTTCAAAATATTTCCACTAATACCAGAGGCTTCGATTTTATCGAGCAGCTTCTATGCGGTATCTAGTCAAAAGGTTTTTGGAAACCTAAGTAGACAATGTCTACTGGGCTTCTCTCGTCCACTAACTTGTAACTTGTTCAAAACATACAATTAGATTTGTGAGACATGACCAGTTTTTTATGAAGCCATGTTAGGTGCCCCTAACATGACCCTCCATTTCCAAGTATTCATATATTGCATCCCTTATGATTACAGAGAAACATAGAAACATAGAAAATAGGTGCAGGAGTAGGCCATTCGGCCCTTCGAGCCTGCACCACCATTCAATAAGATCATGGCTGATCATTCACCTCAGTACCCCTTTCCTGCTTTCTCTCCATACTCCTTGATCCCTTTAGCCGTAAGGGCCATATCTAACTCCCTCTTGAATATATCTAATGAACTGGCCTCAACAACTCTCTGCAGTAGAGAATTCCACAGGTTCACAATTCTCTGAGTGAAGAAGTTTCTCCTCATTTCAGTCCTAAATGACTTACCCCTTATCCTTAGACTGTGACCCCTGGTTCTGGACTTCCCCAACATCAGGAACATTCTTCCTGCATCTAACCTGTCCGGTCCCATCAGAATTGTATATGTTTCTATGAGATCCCCTCTCATTCTTCTAAACTCCAGTGAATAAAGGCCCAGTCGATCCAGTCTCTCCTCATACATCAGTCCTGCCATCCCAGGAATCAGTCTGGTGAACCTTCGCTGCACTCCCTCAATAGCAAGAATGTCCTTCCTCAGATTAGGAGACCAAAACTGAACACAATAGCCCAAGTGGGGCCTCACTAAGGCCCTGTACAACTGCAGTATGACCTCCCTGCTTCTATGTTCAAATCCCCTAGCTGTGAAAGCCAACATTCCATTTGCCTTCTTCACCGCCTGCTGTACCTGCATGCCAACTTTCAATGACTGATGTACCATGACACCCATTCTCGTTGCACCTCCCCTTTTCCTAATCTGCCGCCATTCAGATAATATTCTGTCTTCCTGTTTTTGCCACCAAAGTGGATAACCTCACATTTACCCACATTATACTGCATCTGCCATGCATTTGCCCACTCACCTAACCTGTCCAAGTCACCCTGCAGCCTCTTAGCCTCCTCCTCACAGCTCACACCGCCACCCAGATTGGTGTCATCTGCAAACTTGGAGATATTACACTCAATTCCTTCATCTAAATCATTAATATATATTGTAAATAGCTGGGGTCCCAGCACTGAGCCCTGCGGCACCCCACTAGTCACTGCCTGACATTCTGAAAAGGACCCGTTTATCCCAACTCTCTGCTTCCTATCTGCCAACCAGTTCTCTATCCATGTCAATACATTACATTACCCCCAATACCATGTGCTTTAACTTTGCACACTAATCTCTTGTGTGGGACCTTGTCAAAAGCCTTTGGAAAGTCCAAATACACCACATCCACTGGTTCTCCCTTGTCCACTCTACTAGTTATATCCTCAAAAAATTCTGGAAGATTTGTCAAGCATGATTTCCTTTTCATAAATTCATGCTGACTTGGACCGATCCTGTCACTGCTTTCCAAATGCACTGCTATTTCATCTTTAATGATTCCAACATTTTCCCTACTACCGATGTCAGGCTAACCGGTCTATATAATTCCCCATTTTCTTTCTCCCTCCTTTGTAAAAAAGTGGTTATACATTAGCTACCCTCCAGTCCATAGGAACTGATCCAGAGTCAAAAGACTGTTGGAAAATAATCACCAATGCATCCACTATTTCTATGGCCACTTCCTTAAGTACTCTGGGATGCAGACTATCAGGCCCCGAGGATTTATCGGCCTTCAATCCCATCAATTTCCCGAACACAATTTCCTGCCTAATAAGGATATCCTTCAGTTCCTCCTGCTCACTAAACCCTCGGTCCCCTAGTACCTCTGGAAGGTTATTTGTGTCTTCCTTCGTGAAGACAGAAGCAAAGTGTTTGTTCAATTGGTGTGCCATTTCTTTCCTCCCCATTATAAATTCATCTCATTCTGACTGCAAGGGACCTACATTTGTCTTCACTATTCTTTTTCTCTTCACATATCTATAGAAGCTTTTGCAGTCATTTTTTATGATCCCAGCAAGCTTCCTCTCATACTCTATTTCCCCCCTCCTAATTAGACCCTTTGTCCTCCTCTGCTGAATTCTAAATTTCTCTCAGTCTTCAGGTTTGCTGCTTTTTCTGGCCAAGTTATATGCCTCTTGCTTGGATTTAACACTATCCTTAATTTCCCTTGTTAGCCATGATTGAGTACCTTTCCCCGTTTTATTTTTACTCCAGACAGGGATGTACAATTGTTGAAGTTCATCCATGTGATCTTTAAATGTTTGCTATTGCTTATCCATCGTCAACCATTTAAGTATCATTTGCCAGTCTATTCTAGCCAATTCACACCTCATACCATCGAAGTTACGTTTCCTTAAGTTCAGGACCCTAGTCTCTGAATTAACTGTATCACTCTCCATCTTAATAAAGAATTCTACCATATTATGGTCACTCTTCCCCAAGGGGCCTCGCACAACAAGATTGCTAATTCGTCCCTTCTCATTACACATCACCCAGTCTAGGATGGCCAGCCCTCTAGTTGGTTCCTCGACATTTTGGTCTAGAAAACCATCCCTAATACACTCCAGGAAATCCTCCTCCATCAGTTTGGTTAGCCCAATCTATATGTAGATTAAAGTCACCCATGATAACCGCTGTAGCTTTATTGCACGCATCCCTAATTTCTTGTTTGATGCTGTCCCCAACCTCATTACTACTGTTTGATGGTCTGTACACATCTCCCTCGAGTGTTTTCTGCTCTTTGGTATTCCGCAGCTCCACCCATAGAGATTCCATATCATCCAAGCTAAAGTCCTTCCTTACTATTGCGTTAATTTCCTCTTCAACCAGCAACGCTACCCCACCTCCTTTTCCTTTCTGTCTATCCTTCCTGAATGTTGAATACCCCTGGATGTTGAGTTTCCAGCCATGGCCACCCTGGAACCACGTCTCCGTAATCCCAATTATATCATATTCATTAATAGCTGCCTGCGCAGTTAATTCGTCCATCTTATCACGAATACTCCTCACACTGAGGCACAGAATCTTCAGGCTTGTCTTTTAACACTCTTTATCCCTTTAGAATTTTGCTGTAATGTGGCCCTTTTTGATTTTTGCTTTGGGTTTCTCTGCCCTCCACTTTTACTTTCCTTCTTTGTATCTTTTGCTTCTGCCCCCATTTTACTTCCCTCTGTCTCCCTGCATAGGTTCCCATCCCCCTGCCATATTAGTTTAAACCCTCCCCAACAGCACTAGCAAACACTCCCCTAGGACATTGGTTCCGGTCTGCACAGGTGCAGACCGTCCAGTTTGTATTGGTCCCACCTCCCCCAGAACTGGTTCCAATGTCACAGGAATTTGAATCCCTCCCTTCTGCATCACTCCTCAAGCCACATATTCATCTTCGCTATCCTACTATTCCCACTGTGACTAGCATGTGGCACTGGTAGCAATCCTGAGATTACTACCTTTGAGGTCCTGCTTTTTAATTTAACTCCTAGCTCCCTAAATTCAGCTTGTAGGACCTCATCCCATTTTTTACTTATATCGTTGGTACCTATATGCACCACAATAACTGACTGTTCACCCTCCCTCCCCAAAATGTCCTGCAGCCGCTCCGAGACATCCTTGACCGTTGCACCATGGAGGCAACATACCATCCTGGAGTCTCGGTTGCGGCCGCAGAAACGTCCATCTATTCCCCTTACAATAGAATCCCCTGCCACTATAGCTCTCCCACTCTTTTTCCTGCCCTCCTGTGCAGCAGAGCCACCCATGGTGCCATGAACTTGGCTGCTGCTGCCCTCCCCTTTCAAGCATCTTCTCTATTACTAATGTTAAACTGATGTGCCTAGTCTGCCTTGTCACCTGTTTTAAAAATGGGGACTACATTAGCCCCCTTCCAATCTATCGGAACCATTCCAGGGTGCAGTGAGCTATCAAACATACAGACCAGTGGCTCGCACAGCCCATGTCCCATCTCCCGGAGGACCCTCGGGTGGATGTCATCCGGCCCTGCTGCTCTATCTATTTTCAAGTTCTTAATTCTTTCTAAAACAATATGCTTATCTATGTTAATGTTACTAACAAAACTAGTATTATTAAATTCTAATATTCGAGCATCATATTCAAGTGTGAAGACTGATGCAAAGTACTCATTTAATATTTCCTCCTTACTTTGTGAGTCCTTTGTAACCTGTCCTTGAACACCCTTCAGTGGCCCAATACAGTCTCTGATCGTTCTCTGACTCTTTACATAACGAAAAAAGCTCTTCCCATCCCTGCCACAGTTGTCTACAATCCAATTCTCCATTAGCAATTGTGTTGATCTATTAACAGCTTTTGTTTTCTTTAGTTGGTCCTTGTATTCCTTCACCCTATTTATTTAATTAAAGAAATATTTCTATTTACATCTTATTAGCCTTTGTACATAGCCAGTCAGCCACCTTGGCTTTTTCTTACCACATTTCCTTTTTTTGATTTTGGGTGCACGTTTATTTTCCACATTCTTAATCTTGTTCTTAAAACCTTTCCATTTATAGTCAACATCGGTCACATCACCACCGAGGAGAATTAGCCAATTTACCCATTCCAAATCATTTGCCATTTTGGAGAGGTTTGCTCTTCTGAAATCCAGTACGAGTTTCAGGTTCTCAGTCCCTTTGGTTCTCCCGGCCAATTGGAACCGTATAATGCTGTGATCACTGTTGCCCAGATGTTCCCCCACATGGAGGCCTAATATGAGGTCAGGCTCACTACTAAACACCAGCTCCAATATATGATTTTCCCTAGTTACTTCATTAACATGTTGTCAGGAAACAGTCTTGTATATCTCAGGTGGACGTAAAAGATCCCATGGCACTAATTCGAAGAAGAGCAGGGGAGTTCTCCCCGGTGTCCTGGGGCCAATATTTATCCTTCAATCAACATCACTAAAAACAGATTATTTGGTCATTGTCACATTGCTGTTTGTGGGAGCTTGCTGTGTGCAAATTGGCTGCCGTGTTTCTCCTAACAGTGACTAAACTTCAAAGTGCAACATCCCCACCGACACCTCGGAATCTCTGGCCAAAGACCAGTCCGCCCTAAGTGGAGGAAGTGCATCCGGGAGGGCGCTGAGCACTTCGAGCCTCATCGCCGAGAGTATGCAGAAAACAAGCGCAGGCAGCGGAAAGAGCGTGCGGCAAACCTGTCCCACCCACCCTTACCCTCAACCACAGTCTGTCCCACCTGTGACAGGGTCTGTGGCTCTCGTAGTGGACTGTTCAGCCGCATAAGGACTCATTTTAAGAGTGGAAGCAAGTCTTCCTCGATTCTGAGGGACTGCCTATGATGATGACACTTAGTGCCTTGGGGCTCCCTGAGATTGTGAAAGGTGCGGCATAAATGCAAGTTCCTTCTTCGTTTTCATCGGAACATCAGAGGGACCAGTACCAAACAGGCCCCAGACCACTAGGTGGTGCAATTGAGCTTTCCTGGTCTTACCCAGACGCCGCTTTGTGTGGTTGAGAGGAGGATCGCCGCATTAATCGCTGTGGTGCTTACAGATGACATTCTTAATCCGTCGGACGTGATACTTCACAGGACTCACGGGGGGGCTCAACGCAGAACGCTGACAGCACAGAGTATTAGCCAGTAAAAATAGATCCAAATCTCTGTCTCCGATGGGTATCAACGGTGAAACAAGACAGTTCGCCGGGCAGCTTAATGGGGCCCCGTGCCAGACTGGCTGTGAGCCGGTGTGCTGTCACAGCGTGGAGGGGGGATTGTAGAGGTCTGTGGCACAGTTATCGACTGGAAGGGCTTGGAGACCAACCTTCCGAGTGTCGCCCCCCCCACCCGGCCCTGCCAAATGTTGCTCACTCGAGTTACAGAGTTATTCGCGTAGTCTGTATCGCAGCCTGAGCCTGTCCTTTTATAACAAGGGTGATCTTCGGCCTGCTAACCGCTCCCTCTGGCGCTCCCGGAAACGCCGACTGACTGCCCCTTTGACGCCCGTTCCAACTTTCTGGCGGATTTGAATCCTGGCGGGGGCAGGGTCTGCCGCCAGAAGCAAACGGCGTGCGTGCAAAATCGGCGGCAAGTGATGTCATTTAGACCCCGACGTCATTGTAGCTTCTGCCTGCCTGTCTATAAATAAAACCCAACTTGTATTTATACAGCTCCTTCAAGGCGTTTCACAGGAGCATTTGCAGTTAACTACATTCCTAGCCGCTCCACATACGCTCCGAAAGTCTCTCGGTCATGCTGGAACCCACCCAAGCTCCCTATTATACCCAGAGGCGCGGCCATCTGGACTCTGACAGTTCAGCCAAGTGTGCTTATAATTTACCTTGGATTTTTAGCTGTTCTGAAAACAAACAACCTCTCCAATTTGCTCTGTAGGTTGGTAGAAACAGTCACCAACACAAATTTCAGCTAGAGCATCCGTTTATCCCATCCTAGGTCGCCAAATGTGATATATTCTTACGACATCACTAAAGCATGGCTCCGATCCTTTTATTGTATAAACATCAGGAGTTGCATTACCACTGTAGTCCACAAGGTGGAGCAGTATATTACAGTTATTAATCAAAATTTGACACCGAGCCACCTAAGGCGATATTCGGGCAGGTGACCAAAAACTGGCAAAGAGGTAGGTTTTAAAGAAGGCGAGAGAGAGGTAGAGAGGCGGAGAGGTTCAGGGAGGGAGTTCCAAAGCTAGGGCTCAGGCAGCTGAAGGCACGGCCACCGATGGTGGATAAATTATAATCAGGGATGTGCCAGAGACCAGAATTGGAGGAGTGAAGAGATCTCGTGGAGTTGTGGGGCTGGAGGTGGTCACAGAGATAGGGAGGGGTGAGGCCATTGAGGGATTAAACATGAGGATGAGAATTTTTTTAATTGACTCCCACCAGTTCCTGCTCCTGCCATAAGTGGTACAAATTGGTTGGCGGCCATATGGGAAGACCCCCCCCTCCACATTCCAAGCTCCCTCCATAATGTCCCATCAAACACTCCCAGGGCAGGTACAGCACAGGGTTAGATACAGAGTAAAGCTCCCTCTACACTGTCCCATCAAACACTCCCAGGGCAGGTACAGCACGGGTTAGATACAGAGTAATGCTCCCTTTATCCTGTCTGATCAAACACTCCCAGGGCAGGTACAGCACGGGGTTACATATAGAGTAAAGCTCCCTCTACACTGTCCCATCAAACACTCCCAGGGCAGGTACAGCAAGGGTTAGATACAGAGTAAAGCTCCCTCCAAACTGTCCCATCAAACACTCCCAGGGCAGATACAGCATGGGTTAGATACAGAGTAAAGCTCCCTCCACACTGTCCCATCAAACACTCCCAGGGCAGGTACAGCATGGGTTAGATACAGAGTAAAGCTCCCTCTACACTGTCCCATCAAACACTCCCAGGGCAGGTACAGCATGGGTTCGATACAGAGTAAAGCTCCCTTTACCCTGTCTGATCAAACACTCCCAGGGCAGGTACAGCACGGGTTAGATACAGAGTAAAGCTCCCTCTACACTGCCCCATCAAACACTCCCAGGGCGGGTTAGATACAGAAAAAATATAGAGCAAAACTATTTCTACTGGTGGGGCGGGGCGGTAGTGGGATGGGAAGGCCAGAACAAGGGGGCATATCCTTAAAATTAGAACCAGGCCATTCAGGGGTGATGTCATGAAGCATTTTTTCACATCGAGGGTGGTCAAAATCTGGAACTCTCTCCCCCCAAAAAGCTGTTGAGACTGGGGATCAATTGAAAATTTCAACACTGAGAATGATAGACTTTCATGCAGGTACAGCAAGCAATTAGCAAGGCTAATGACATGCTGTCTTTTATTGCAAGGGGATTGGAGTAAGGAAGTCTTGCTTCAATTGTACAGGGACTTGGTGAGACCACATATGGAGTACTGCGCTGTTTTGGTCTCCCTATCTAAGGAAGGATGTACTTGCCTTGGAGGGGGTACAACGAAGGTTCACCAGACTGATTCCTGGGGTGAGAGGGTTGTCCTATGAGGAGAGATTGAGCAGGTTGGGCCTATACTCTCTGGAGTGTAGAAGAATGAGAGGTGATCTCATTGAAACATATAAGATTCTGATGGGAATTGACCGGGTAGATGCTGAGAGATTATTGGTGTCTAGAACCAGGGGGCACAGTCTCAGGACAGGTCGGCCATTTAAGACTGAGATGAGGAGAAATTTCTTCACTGCGAGGTGGTTCTCTGCAATTCTCTGACCCAGAGGGCTGTCGATGCTCTGTTGTTGAATATAGTCAAGGCTGTTGATTGATAGATTTCTGGACTCTAGGGGAATAAAAATAACACGAGGAATGGGTGGGAGAGTAGAACTGAGGTTGAAGATCAGCCATGATCTTATTGAATGACGGAGCAGGCTCGAGGGGCCGTGTGGTCTACTCCTGCTCCTAATTCTTATGTTTTTTGTTAGGTAAGGGTATTAAGGCTATGGAACCAAGGCGGGTAAATGGAGTTAAGATACAGATCAGCCATGATCTTATTGAATGGCGGAACGGGCTCGAGGGGCTGAATGGCCTACTCCTGCTCCTATGTTCCTGCAATCTCAACAAGGAAATGGTTAACATACTACATTTTTCTTGATCCGTTAATGGGTAAAGTGTAGCCAGGTGTTCTTGTTGCTGACCATTTTCCAATGATTCCTCCTGGGATGTCCACCTGTGGGCAGTGGGAGGACAGGATTTAATGTTGGCTTCAACAACAACAACAACAAAAACTTAATTTAAATAGCACCTTTAGCGTAGTAAATAATTGCAAGGCACTTCACAGAGACGTTATCAAACAAACGTTTGCCACATAAGAAGATATTAGGGCAGATGACCAAAAGTTTGATCAAAGGCATAGATTTTAAGGAGAGTCTTGAAGGAGGAAAGAGAGGCAGAGATGTTTAGGGAGGGAGTTCCAGAGCTCAAGTCCCAGGCAACAGAAGACACGGCCACCAATGGTGGAGCGATTATAATTGGGGATGCACAAGAGGCCAGAATTTGAGGAGCGCAGACATCTCGGGGGGTTGTGGGGCTGAAGGAGATTACAGAGTTAGGGAGGGGTGAGGCGATGGAGGAATTTGAAAACAAGCATGAAAATTTTAAATTCAAGGTGTTGCTTAACCGGGAGCCAATGTAGTCAGCGAGCACAGGGGTGTGATGGACAAGCGAGTCTTGGTGTGAGTTAGGATACAGGCAGCAGAGCTTTAGATGAGCTTAAGTTCAGTGAATAACCTGCTGGTCCCCAAAGGCTTGGCCCATGGGTGAGGACCACCTGCTTTGGGAGAGACTGCGGGCACATGCGAGGCCTGACCACCAGCGAGGCCTGAGAGAGCCAAGTCTGACAGGATTGAGAGAGGAAAGTCAAAACTGAAAGAAGAAGACGTCCCATTGGCACCGGGTGCATGAGCTGATCAGTTCTGTCCTTGGCAAATATTTTTACCCCTTAACCAGCATCTAAAAAAAACCAGATTATCTGGTTATTATCAAATTGCTGTTTGTGGGAGCTTGCTGAGGGCAAATTGGCTGCTGTGTTCCCACATTACAACAGTGGCTACACTTCCAAAGTTCTTCATTGGCTGTAAAGTGCTTTGGGACGTCCGGTGGTTGTGAAAGTCACTGTATAATTGCAAGTTCCTTCTTAAATCATATCCGAGTGGAACAGCTGATGGTTCTCTGAATTTCCTGTCAGACTGCAAACAAAAAACTGTCCCCCTGCCTCTCCCACCCTCAGCCCCCCTAGCTTGGATCAATCAAATTTGAAACACCATCTCCCCTTCGTACATAATCTCTAATTACTTTGTGCATGATTTGTGCACAGAATCGATAGATGACAGTAGCTTGTGGCTTGACTAATTGTCCCCACTTCCATCAGAGTGGCCTGACCAACAGGCTGTACACTGCGGGAGTGCCCTGCTGTCAGCATATGGAATCCTGAATAATTCATTGCAAAAGCTCGCCCGCAACTTATCACCAGCTCTGCCGGTTCCCCACTCCGCTCGCGAGCTTGTCGTCACCATTCGGGAGAGAACGCGAGTGTTCCGAGAAAGTCCTATCTAAGGCCAGGGGTAAAAAACTGCCCTGCTGACGGAACACGGAGAGGCCACAATCCCTGTGCTCATTCTACCACTTGAAGTTGGTCAGAGCTGCACCAATTGGTGTCCCCTCTTCCACCCCAACCCTTTGGGATTCTTGTCAAAAGTCCAATTGCAATCATAGAATTATTCAGGCCATTGTGACTCTTTGAAAGAGCTATCCAATTAGTTGCACTCCCCCTGCCCTTTCCCCATAGCTCTATAAATTTCTCCTTTTCAACTATTTATCCAATTCCCTTTTGAAAGTCACTATTGAATCTGCTCCCATCGCCCTGTCAGGCAGTGCGTTCCAGATCACAACCACTCGCTGCGTGAAAAAAATTCTTCTCATCATCCCTCTGGTTCTTTTGCCAATTATCTTAAATCTGTGTCCTCTGGTTACCGACTCTCCACCAGTGGAAACAGTTTCCGTCCATACTTTTAGATTTAACAGAAAAGGCTCAACAGGCGCTGGGCGGTGACCTGATAAGGGTCTTTAAAATGAAGATAGGGTTAGATAGGGTAAAAGTGAAGAAGATGTTTTCGCAGAACAGGATGGAGGGGCCGCTCGACTCCTGTTCCTATGTTCCGATGTTGTGGGGGAGTCCCAAACTAGGGAATTCAATACAAGATCGTCACCAATAAATCCAATAGGAAATTCAGGAGAAACTCCTTTACCCAGAGAGTGGTGAGAATGTGGAACTCGCTGCCACAGGGAGTGGTTGAGGCGAATAGCAGAGCTGCATTCAAGGGAAAGCTGGATAAAGGGAGAAAGGAATAGAAGGATATGCTGATAGGGTGAGAGGAAGTAGGCTGGGAAGAGGCTCGAGTGGAGCATAAATACCGACATGCTCTAGTTTGGCTAAATGGCCTCTTTCTGTGCTGTGACTTCTATGTCATTCCAGCTACTCTATCTTGATATGATCAGCAAGAGGCAGGGTTTTGCCTAGTCAGGATGGCTCGGTTATGAGAATAGCTTAAAGGCACTGCACTTCCCATTATTCATTTAGCTCTCAACCTCTTTGCTTCCAGGAACCTTGTGACTGGATCATTAAATACAATTAGCAATCTCTTCAGCAAAGCAGCTTCTTGCCTCAGGCCAAATGAGAGCAGTTTGCAACCTTGACATTTAAATAGATTGCATATCTCATCACTTTAACACTGCCTATTATGTCTGGGGGCCGAGGGGTAGGAGGTGAGTGGTGTTCGGTGGGGGTAGGTGGTGTATTTCCTCGGGGATTCTCCCGCTCAACTGCTGTCACTACAGCGGAACTCCAGCTGATACCTGGGAACAATGGGCATTTCCTGGGGCTCTTCCACAGATGTTATGGTGAGAGAACCCTTCCAGATTTTCTTGGAACAACATTTCTAGTCAATGAGATTACATAGGAAGCAATTAGATCGAATGGGGATTAAAACATGCATAGGATGGGAAATGCTCCATTGAGATTCTATACAATGGGATTGAATGGGAAGAGGTTCGGTCCATTGGGATTCTATACAATGAGAGTGAATGAGAAGGGGTTTGGTCCATTGGGATTCTATACAATGAGAGTGAATGGGAAGGGGCTGGGTCCATTGGGATTCTGTACAATGGGAGTGTTTGGGAAGGGGTTGGGTCCATTGGGATTCTAAACAATGGGAGTGAATGGGAAGGGGCAGTGTTCATTAGGATTCTATATGATGGGAGTGAATGGGAAGGGGTTTGGTCCATTGGGATTCTATACAATGGGAGTGAATGGGAAGGGATTGGGTCCACTGGGATTCTATACAATGGGAGTGAATGGGATGGGGTTTGGTCCATTGGGATTCTATACAATGGGAGTGAATGGGATGGAGTTTGGTCCATTGGGATTCTGTATAATGGGAGTGAATGTGATGGAGTTTGGTCCATTGGGATTCTGTGTAATGGGAGTGAATGCGATGGAGTTTGGTCCATTAGGATTCTGTATAATGGGAGTGAATGGGATGGAGTTTGGTCCATTGGGATCCTATACAATGGGAGTGAATGGGATGGAGTTTGGTCCATTGGGATTCTGTATAATGGGAGTGAATGGGAAGGGGTTTGGTCCATTGGGATTCTGTATAATGTGAGTGAATGGGATGGAGTTTGGTCCATTGGGATTCTGTATAATATGAGTGAATGGGATGGAGTTTGGTCCATTGGGATTCTGTGTAATGGGAGTGAATGCGATGGAATTTGGTCCATTGGGATCCTATACAATGGGAGTGAATGGGATGGAGTTTGGTCCATTGGGATATTATACAGTAGGAGTGCAGTGGATGCAGAATGTTTGTGTAGAATTTGTTACACAATTAAATGAATGTGAAGGGAGGTTGTTCATTTGAATTCCAAACTTGGAGGCGTTTCCATTTACCTGAAGTCGATTGGCCTGATTATTCAGTATAAAAGCCTAATGTCATCATGGACTCTGATGTCTCTCACAATTCTTTGGAAAGCTGAAGGAAATAGGCAGGAGGATTATTCACAATCGAAAGAATCAATTGATTGCTTGACTCTGCTGAGTCAACACAGGGTCACAGTTTAACCAACAAATGAAGCTTTCTGACTGCATCATTTCAATCAATTAGCACGCTGTCGGATCAGAAACACCCACACCAATAACCCTTAAAGGGCCAGTGCAAGTCATGTGGGGGGAGAGCAGGAGATAATCTCCCAGCAATAGGAAGGGAACGTGCCGTGAGCCCAAACACGAGGTTAATGGGCACTCATGTTGATGGTGCTGAGCAAATCATTTGGCACAAAACATTCAGTGTGAGGAATCACTTTGAGTTCTTCCTTGGCTGTTGGTGCTGTGTTGTTCTGACAAAAGGTCAGTGATCTGAAACGGTAGCCCGACCTTTTTCCCTCCAGGTGTTCCCTGGTCTGCTGAGATTTTCCCAGCATCTTCTATTTTCACTTCGGAAAAGGAAGATTGATGTGCGTTTCTACAGCACTTTTCCCGACATCCCAAAAGCAACAACAACTTGTATTTATATAGCTTTAACATAGTGAAACGTCCCAAGGTGCTTCACACCAGTGTTATCAGATTTTGTTTTTAAATTGACACGTAAATACATAAGTACATAAGAAATGTGAACAGGAGTAGGCCATCTAGCCCCTCGGGTCTGCTCTGCCATTGAATAAGATCATGGCTGATCTGATCAACTCCACTTCCCTGCTCTCTCCCCATAACGCTTGCCTCCCTTACCATTCAAAAATCTGTCTATCTCCGCCTTAAATATATTCAATGACCCAGCCTCCACAGCTCTCTGGGGTAGAGAATTCCACAGATTCACGTCCTTCTGACAGAAGAAATTCTGTTTTAAATGGGCGACCCTTATTCTGAGACTATGCCCCCTAGTTCTATATTCTCCCATGAGAGGAAATATCCTCTCTGCATCTACCCTCAGAATCTTATACTTTTCAGTTTTCTAAACTCCAATGAGTATAGGCCCAAACTGCTCAATCTTTCTTCATGTGACAACCCCTCATCTCAGGAATCAACCTCGTGAACCTTCTCTGAACTGCCTCCAATGCCAATATATTTCTCCTTACATACAGAGACCAATACTGTATGCAGTATTCCAGGCGTGGTCCCATCAACACCCTGTACAGTTGTAGTAGGACTTCCTTATTTTCATACTCCTTGCAATAAAGGCCAACATTCCATTTATTTTCCTGATTACTTGCTGTACCAGCATGCTAACTTTTTGAGTTTCATGCACAAGGACCCCCAGGTCCCTCTGTAACGCGGCATTTTGTAATCTCTCCCCATTTAAATAATAATTTGCTTTTTTATTTTTCCTTCCAAAGTAGATAACCTCACATTTTCTCACATTATAAGAACATAAGAAATAGGAACAGGAGTAGGCCATACGGCCCCTCGAGCCTGCTCCACCATTTAATAAGATCATGGCTCATCCGATCATGGACTCAGCTCCACTTCCCTGCCCGCTCCCATAACCCCTTATTCCCTTATTATTTAAGAAACTGTCTATCTCTGTCTTAAATGTATTCAATGTCCCAGCTTCCACAACTCTCTGGGGCAGCTAATTCCACAGATTTACAACCCTCTGAGAGAAGAAATTTCTCCTTCTCTCAGTTTTAAATGGACGGCCCCTTATTCTAAGATTATGCCACCTAGTTCTAGTCTCCCCCATTAGTGGAAACATCCTCTCTGCATCCACCTTGTCAAGCCCCCTCATAATCTTAGACGTTTCTATAAGATCAGCTCTCATTCTTCTGAATTCCAATGAGTAGAGGCACAACCTACTCAAACTTTCCTCATAAGTCAACCCCCTCATCCCCGGAATCAACCTCGTGAACCTTCTCTGAACTGCTTCCAAAGCAAGTATATCCTTTCATAAATATGGAAACCAAAACTGCATGCAGTATTCCAGGTGTGGCCTCACCAACACCCTGTATAACTGTAGCAAGACTTCCCTGCTTTTATACTCCATCCTCTTTGCAATAAAGGCCAAAATTCCATTGGCCTTTCTGATCACTTGCTGTACCTACATACTAACCTTTTGTGTTTCATGCACAAGTACCCCCAGGTCCCGCTGTACTGCGGCACTTTGCAATCTTTCTCCATTTAAATAATAACTTGCTCTTTGATTTTTTTTCTGCCAAAGTGCATGACCGCACACTTTCCAACATTATACTCCATCTGCCAAACCTTTGTCCACTCACTTAGCCTGTCGATGTCCTTTTGCAGATTTTTTGTGTCCTCCTCACACATTGCTTTTCTTCCCACCTTTGTATCGTCAGCAAACTTGGCTACGTTACACTCGGTCCCTTCTTCCAAGTCGTTAATATAGATTGTGAATAATTGGGGTCCCAGCACTGATCCCTGCGGCACCCCACTAGTTACTGATTGCTAACCTGAGACTGAACTATTTATCCCGACTATCTGTTCTTTTTAGTTAGCCAATCTTCTATCCATGCTAATATATTACTCCCAACTCCGTGAACTTTTATCTTGTGCAGTAACCTTTTATGTGGCACCTTGCCAAATGCCTTCTGGAAGTCCAAATACACCACATTCACTGGTTCCCCTTTATCCACCCTCTTCATTACATCCTCAAAGAATTCCAGCACATTTGTCAAACATGACTTCCCCTTTATAAATCCATGTTGACTCTGCCTGACCGAATTATGCTTTTCCAAATGTCCTGCTACTGCTTCTTTAATAATGGACTCCAACATTTTCCCAACCACAGATGTTAGGCTAATAGGTCTATAATTTTCTGCTTTTTGTCTGCTTCCATCTGCCAAATTTTTGCCCACTCACTTAGTCTGTCTATATCCCTTTGTAGATTAGTTGCACTCTCCTCACAACTTGCTTTCCCACCCATCTTTGTATCATCAGCAAATTTAGTCGCATATGTAGAAATTAGCACGGGTGGAGTTAGGTTTTTAGGAGCGTCTTGAAGGAGGAAAGAGGCAGAGAGGTTTAGGCAGGGTGTTCCAGAGCTTAGGGCCCAGGCAACAAAAGGCACAACCACCAATGGTTGAGCGATTATAATCAGGGATGTCCAAGAAGGCAGAATTAGAGGAGCACAGACATCTCGGGGGGTTGTGGGTCTGGAGGGGATTACAGAAATAGGGAGGGACGAGGCCCTGGAGGGCTTTGAAACTATGAGAATTTTGAAATCGAGGCATTGCTCAACCGGAAGCCAATGTAGGTCAGCGAGCACGGGGGTGATGGATGAGCTGGACTTGGTGCGAGTTAGGACAGGGCAGCCAAATTTTAGATCACCTTTAGTTTACTTAGGGTAGAATGTGGGAGGCCAACCAGGAGTGTGTTGGAACAGTCAAGTCTAGAGGTAACAAAGGCATCAATGAGGGCTTCAGCAGCAGATGAGCTGAGGCAGGGGTGATGTTGTGGAAGTGGAAATAGGCGGGTTTAGTTATGCTGCGGATATGTGGTCGAAAGCTCATTTCAGGGTCAAATATGACACCAAGGTTGTGAACAGTGTGGCTCAGCCTCAGACAGGAGTTGGTGAGAGGAATGCATTCAGTGGCTCTGGAACAGAGGATGTGGCGGGGACCGAAAACAATGGCTTCGGTTCCAAAGCGCTTTACAGCCAATGGAGTACGTTTGGAGTGCAGTCACTGTTGTAATCTAGGATACACGGCAGCCAATTTGCGCACAGCAAGCTCCCACAAACAGCAATGTGATAATGACCAGATAATCTGTTTTAGTTATGTTGGTTGAGAGATAAAGTTTGGGCAGGACACTGGGGATAACTCCCCCTGCTCTTCAAAATAATGCCATGGGTTCTTTTATGTCCCCTGTGAGAGAAGACTGTGGTTTAACGTCTCATCCGAAAGACGGCCCCTCTGACAGTGTAGGACTCCCTCAGCACTGCACTGAAGAGTCAGCCTAGACTTTTGTGCTCATGTCTCTGGAGCAGGACTTGAATCCACAACCTCCTGACTCAGAAGACTGCTACTGCTGGGTCCGAAATGTTTTGTTCAGGGGGTCACTGTGGAGGAAATTCAGAATTTAAAGTTGATAGGCGAGGAAAATTCTCGCGTATTTCAGGCGAAGATTTTATTTAATAATGCTAAACAAATGGATTTAGCAGCTCGCAAAGGGCCTGCTACTGAGGGCTCCTGGTTCCCTACTAGCTCTGCGGGTATCCCTTCCCTTCCCTATTCTGAAGAAACTTGCTGCTGGTCTTCCAGGTCCGCAGCTCAGTCAATGGTCCAACATTGACCCTGAACACTTTGGGCAGCAATGGCGGCTGTAATCACTTCCAGGTGGGCCAGCTTCCAGCGCCCCGCCGGGATTTTCGGTGACGGTTTTGGCGGGGGCGCCGAGCATTACCGCTCGGAAGTGGCGAGCCGGTGTGCAACGCCCCTGGTTGCGACGCCGGCTCGATTTTTGCCTCCCGCCCGATCCGTAGTGCTCCGTAGAGCGACCCCTGCTGGGACCCCGTCTGTGGAAGCTGCCGGCCCGAGCTGCAGTGACTGCAGTGAAGTCAGTAATGTTGACCTCAGGTAAGTGTGATTGTTTTTTTTGTGATTTATGTTGTGGTGGCACGAGTTATTTATTGGGGATGTTTTTGGTGGGGTTTTTTTTCTCTCCCCCCCGCCCTGCACCTCCCAGGTCTCGCTTGGAGTGCTCCAAGGCCGGCTGTTTAGCTGGGGATTTTCCCTTGTTCAGCCGGCCTAGCGCCCTAAGAGAGATGTGGAACGCCTCCCTTAGCACTCTGTCCCACACTCAGGGCCCAGCTGATGAATTTTGCTGTCTGAGGTGCAAACTTCTCCCGGGCACAAACTTTACTGCCCCGCCGTCATTACCGCCCCGAAATCGGCAGAACCAAAAATCCAGCTTCCCTTTGGCTGGTTAGTAGAGCTGGATTGCCCCACACACTTGTCCAGAGACTGGAACCGTTTCCTCAGCAGGCTTATGGTGTGCCGGTTCTGTAATTTAGTTCCACTCCAGCGGGGAGCTTGTCGACTGTGAGGTGGAGCATGGCAGCGAGAAAGATTGAGAAGAGGGTTGGGTCGATGTCGCAGCCCTGTTTGACCCCGGTCCAGACGTGGATTGGGTCTGTGATGGATCCGTTGGTAAGGATCACGGCCTGCACAGTGCGCCAGTGCAGCCTTCGGCCACCTGAGAAAAAGAGTGTTTGAAGACCAGGCCCTCAAATCTGCCGCCAAGCTCATGGTCTACAGAGCTGTAGTGGTACCCGCCCTCCTGTATGGCTCAGGGACATGGACCATGTACAGTAAACACCTCAAGTCTCTGGAGAAATACCATCAACAGTGTCTCCGCAAGATCCTACAAATCCCCTGGGAGGACAGACGCACCAATGTTAGCGTCCTCGACCAGGCCAACATCCCCAGCATTGAAGCACTGACCACACTCGATCAGCTCCGCTGGGCAGGCCACATAGTTCGCATGCCAGACACGAGACTCCCAAAGCAAGCGCTCTACTCAGAACTCTTCACGGCAAACGAGCCAAAGGTGGGCAGCGTAAACGTTATCAGGACACCCTCAAAGTCTCCCTGATAAAGTGCAACATCCCCACCGACACCTGGGAGTCCCTGGCCAAAGATCGACCTAAGTGGAGGAAGTGCATCCGGGAGGGCGCTGAGCACCTCGAGTCTCGTCGCCGAGAGCATGCAGAAACCAAGCGCAGGCAGCGGAAAGAGCGTGCGGCAAACCTGTCCCACCCACCCTTTCCCTCAACAACTGTCTGTCCCACATGTAACAGGGAATGTGGCTCTCATATTGGACTGTTCAGCCACCTAAGAAGCAGAAGCAAGTCTTCCTTGATTCCGAGGGACTGCCTATGATGATGGTGTGCTCTGTGATGGATCCGTGTCCAGTTTGATAGAGCCAATGATGCACTTTTGGAGTGTAGTCATTGTTGTAATGTGGGAAATGTACTACAAGCAATTACAATGGCAAAATGGCATGTTAGCCTTTACTGAAAGGGGTTGGTAATAAGCTCAATATAAAGGATGAAGCTGAGTACTGTGTACAATGAGCAAGTGTGATCTTAGCTCCTTTAATGCGACTCCAGATTGCAGTCGTGGGTGGCCTGCTTATAGACCATGCTCCCAAGGGATGCTGGGATCCCTTGGGACTCCAACAGGTAGGCCCTCTGGTGGTAGTGTAATACAGGTTACATAACATCACTCCCCGTGAAGTCAACAGTACACTTATTTACAACGTGAGACGATCTGGGGCTTTTCGCTCCCTTGTCGATCGTCTCGGTATAAATGCGGGTGTGGGTGAGTTGGTTAGTTCTTCACTGGGCTGTTAGTGTTTTCTTCAGGTTGTTTGTAGCTGTTGGTGAACCACAACTTGATTTGGTCCAAATGTTTTCTGTGCGTTTTTGGCCAATTTGACCTGAAACACCCTACTCCTCTCTTTGGCTGTGACCGTGCCAGTGAGCCATTTAGGACCATGTCCATAACTGAGCACAAACACAGGATCATTGATCTCAATATCACGTGACAAGTTTGTGCGGTCATGTTACACACTCTGTTCATGCTGCTTGCTCTCCACATGATCATGGAGATCAGGGTGGACAAGAGAGAGCCTTGTTTTTAGTGCCCTTTTCATGAGCAGCTCGGCTGGGGGAACCCCGGTGAGTGAGTGGGGTCTGGTGCTGAGCAGCACTCGGGACAGCCGGGTCTGCAGGGAGCCTTCCGACACGCGTTTCAAGCTTTGCTTGATGGTTTGAGAACTTATCCAGGATACCAACTATTCTTTGCATTTTCGCGCAGTTGTTCATTACCTCGTCACCAGTTGTTATGCTCATAATAAAGGATGAAACTGAGTACTGTGTACAATGAGCAAGTGTGACCTTAGCTCCTTTAATGCGACTCCAGAGTGCAGGTACCTCGTGGGTGGCCTGCTTATGTACCATGCTCCCAAGGGATGCTGGGATCCCTTGGGACTGCAACAGGTAGGCCCTTTGGTGGTAGTATAATACAGGTTACAAGGGGTTAAATACATAACAGTTGAAATACGAGTATTTCTGCAATTATATAAGGCTTTGGCGAGTCCACACCTGGAGTTCTGTGCACAGTTTTGGTCCCTTTATCGAAGGAAGGATATACTTGCCTTAGAGGAGGTGCAACGAAGGTTCACTAGATTGATACGTGGGATGAAAGATTACGAGGGTCTTGACAAGGTGGATGCAGAGAGGTTGTTTCCACTGATGGGGAAGACTAGAACTAGGGGGCATGATCTTAGAATAAGGGGCCGCCCATTTAAAACTGAGATGAGGACAAATTTCTTCTCTCAGTGGGTTGTAAATCTGTGGAATTCGCTGCCTCAGAGAGCTGTGGAAGCTGGGACATTGAATAAACTTAAGACAGAAATAGACAGTTTCTTAAATGATAAGGGGATAAGGTGTTATGGGGAAGTGGAGCTGAGTCCATGATCAGATCAGCCATGATCGTATTGAATGGTGGAGCAGGCGCGAGGGGTCGCATGGCCGACTCCTGCTCCTATTTGTTAAGTTCTTATGAAAGAGTTGTCTTATGTGGAGAGTTTCAATAGAATAGGCCTATACTCTCTCGAGTTTGGAAGAATGAGAGGTGATCTCTTGAAATATATAAAATTCTTGGAGGACTTAGGGTAGATGCTGAGAGGCTGTTTTCCCTGGCTGGAGAGTCTCGCACTAGGGGTCATCGTCTCAGGATAAGGGGTCGGCAATTTAGGACTGAGATGAGGAGAAATTTCTTCACCCAAAGTGTTGCGAATCTTTGGAATTCTCTACCCCAGAGGGCTGTGGATGCTCAGTCATTGAGATCGACTGAGAGCGAGACCTTATTGGACACTAAGAGAATCAAGGAATATGGGGTTAGGGCAGGAAGGTGGAGTTGAGGTTGAAGATCAGCCAATGTACCGGAACACACAGGAGTTTCTATCTCATGGAGTCATGAATGCATTACTGAAAGCACCTACAGTGGCTATTGTTTCTTTCATTACCATCCTATTCAATACACCTGCTCAAATAGGGAATAAAGAGGAGGAAAAACTGATCGGATGGAGCAAGTTTGGGGGTCTGAGTCTCAATGAGCAGAATGGAGAGTCATGTTCTCGGTGCAGTTTGACCCGCACACAGTTTCAGCATCACATCCTCCAACTCCTACTTCTCGGGGTATGAACATCAACCTTCCATCGGACGACTGGAAAGAAGAAAAATAACCACCTCCTCACACAGATACAGGCACATTCACTGACACACAGTTACACACACAGTTACATACACACACATCTATATAAATATGCACACACACACACACACAAAGTTACATACACACATCTATATAAATATACACACAAGGGCAGAAAACGCTAGTGGGAGTTGTGTACAGGCCACCAAACAGTGTTAGTGAGGTTGGGGACAGCATCAAACCAGAAATTAGGGATGCGTGCAATAAAGGTACAGCAGTTATTATGGGCGACTTTAATCTACATATAGATTGGGCTAACCAAATTAGTATCAATATGATGGAGGAGGATTTCCTGGAGTGGATTAGGGATGGTTTTCTAGACCAATATGTCGAGGAACCAACTAGAGGGCTGGCCATCCTAGACTGGGTGATGTGTAATGAGAAAGGACTAACTAGCAATCTTGTTGTGCGAGGCCCCTTGGGGAAGAGTGACCATAATATGGTAGAATTCTTCATTAAGATGGACAGTGACACAGTTAATTCAGAGACTAGGGTCCTGAACTTAAGGAAAGGTAACTTCGATGGTATGAGGTGTGAATTGGCTAGAATAGACTGGCAAATGATACTTAAAGGGTTGACAGTGGATAGGAAATGGCAAACATTTAAAGATCACATGGATGAACTTCAACAATTGTACATCCCTGTCTGGAGTAAAAATAAAACGGGGTAAGTGGCTCTACCGTGGCTAACTAGGGAAATTAAGGATAATGTTAAATCCAAGGAAGAGGCATATAAATTGGCCAGAAAAAGCAGCAAACCTGAGGACTGGGAGAAAGTTAGAATTCAGCAGAGGAGGACAAAGGGTTTAATTAGGAGGAGGAAAATAGAGTATGAGAGGAAGCTTGCCGGGAACATAAAAACTGACAGCAAAAGCTTCCATAGATAAGTGAAGAGAAAAAGATTAGTGAAGACAAACGTAGGTCCCTTGCAGTCAGATTCAGGTGGATTTATAATGGGGAACAAAGAAATGGCAGACCAGTTGAACAAATACTTTGGTTCTGTCTTCACGAAGAAAGACACAAATAATCTTCCAGAAGTACAAGGGGACCGAGGGTCTAGTGAGAAGGAGGAACTGAAGGATATCCTTATTAAATGGGAAATTGTGTTAGGGAAATTGATGGGATAAATCCCCGGGGCCTGATAGTCTGCATCCCAGAGTACTTATGGAAGTGGCCCTAGAAATAGTGGATGCATTGGTGATCATTGTCCATCAGTGTATCGACTCTGGATCAGTTCCTATGGACTGGAGGGTAGCTAATGTAACACCACTTTTTAAGAAAGGAGGAAGAGAGAAAACGGGTAATTATAGACTGGTTAGCCTGACATCAGTAGTGGGGAAAGTGTTGGAATCAATTATAAAAGATGAAATAACAACACATTTGGAAAGCAGTGATAGGATCGATCCAAGTCAGCATGGATTTATGAAAGGGAAATCATGCTTGACAAATCTTCTCGAATTTTTTGAGGATGGAACTAGTAGAGTGGACAAGGGAGAACTAGTGGTGTATTTGGACTTTCAAAAGGATTTTGACAAGGTTCCACACAAGAGATTGGTGTGCAAAATTAAAGCACATGGTATTGGGGGTAATGTACTGACATGGATAGAGAACTGGTTGGCAGACAGGAAGCAGAGAGTTGGGACAAATGGGTCCTTTTCAGAATGGCAGGCAGTGACTAGTGGGATGCCACAGGGCTCAGTGCTGGGTCCCCAGCTATTTACAATATACATTAATGATTTGGATGAAGGAATTGTGTGTAATATCTTCAAGTTTACAGATGACACTAAGCTGGGTGGCGGTGTGAGCTTTGAGGAGGATGCTAAGAGGCTGCAGAGTGACTTAGACAGGTTAAGTGAATGGGCAAATGCATGGCAGATGCAGTATAATGTGGATAAATGTGAGGTTATCCACTTTGGGGGCAAAAACACGAAGGCAGAATATTATCTGAATGGCGGAGGATTAGGAAAATAGTAGGTGCAATGAGACCCGGGTGTCATGGTTCATCAGTCCTTGAAAGTGGGCATGCAGGTACAGCAGGCAGTGAAGAAGGCAAATGGTATGTTGGCCTTCATAGTTAGGGGATTTGAATATTGGAGCAGAGAGGTCTTACTGCAGTTGTACAGGGCCTTGGTGAGGCCTCACCTGGAATATTGTGTTCAGTTTTGGTCTCCTAATCTGAGGAAGGACGTTCTTGCTATTGAGGGAGCGCAGCAAAGGTTCACCAGACTCATTCCTGGGATGGCTGGACTGACATATGAGGAGAGACTGGATCGACTGGACGTTTATTCACTGGAGTTTAGAAGGATGAGAGGGGATCTCATAGAAACATATAAAATTCTGACAGGACTGGACAGGTTAGATGCAGGAAGAATGTTCCCGATGTTGGGGAAGTCCAGAACCAGGGGTCACATTCTTAGGATAAGGGGTAAGCCATTTAGGACCGAGATGAGGAGAAACTTCTTCACTCAGAGAGTTGTTAACCTGTGGAATTCCCTACCACAGAGAGTTGTTGATGCCAGTTTATTGGATATATTTAAGAGGGAGTTAGATATGGCCCTTATGGCTAAAGGGATGAAGGGGTATGGAGAGAAAGCAGGAAAGGGGTACTGAGGTGACTGATCAGCCATGATCTTATTGAATGGCGGTGCAGGCTCGAAGGGCCGAATGGCCTATTCCTGCACCTATTTTCTATGTTTCTATGTTTCTACATATACAGTTACATACACACTCATCTATATAAATATACACACACAGTTACATACACACACATCTATATAAATCATCATCATCATAGACGGTCCCTCGAGTGAGGGTGACTTGCTTCCACACCAAAGAGAATGAGTTGACAGATGTTTCAATGAAGGACCCGATATTCCAGTCCTGAACTCACGGGGTGGAAGGTGTCTGTGCGTGGATTTTTTTAACGTGTGGTGACCGTTGCACACCAGCCACCACACGAGCTTGACAGAGCTCGGCCTTTATCCAGTGGCAAGGGTTAACCAGGACGACTGGAGACCTGCTCTACTGCGCGGATCTAATGCGCGCACATATCGCAGTGTGGGCTGGCCCGTGCTGCCCCTGGGCCCTCGGCTCAGTGTTTGTGGCAGAGACCTATTGTACGTTGTATTTGTCAGCAGTTCAAACCAATTTCAATCTTGCCAATTTAATTCGCCTTGTGTCCAGCCCCATGTTCTGCTGATGAGTCATATCCAGAACTAACGGCGCTTCATCTATATAAATATACACTGACATACACGGTTATATGCACACATCTCTATAAATACACACAGTTATATATACACAGCTATATAAATACACACACGGTTGTATACACACATCTATATAAATATACACTGACACACACGGTTATATACACACATCTCTATAAATACACACACGCGCGGTTATATACACACAGCTATATAAATACACACACGGTTATATACACACAGGCATATAAATACACACGGTTATATACGCATATCTATATAAATATACACTGACACACACGGTTATATACACACATCTATATAAATATACAATGACACACATGGTTATATACACACATCTATATAAATACACACACACCCACATACACATAGACTTACAGACACAGAGTTACATACACAAACATATATAACGGGACTTTTTCGTGTTGGCAGGCTATAACTAGCGGGGTACTGCAAGGATCAGCGCTTGGGCCTCAGCTATTTATTGAACAATATTAATGACGAAGATGAAAGAACTAAGTGTAATGTATCCAATTTTGTTGATGATAAAGTTAGGTGGGAAAGTAAGCTGTGAGGAGGATGCAAAGAGGCTGCAGAGATATATAGGCAGGTTGACTGTGGGCAAGAACATGGCAGATGGAATAGAATGTGGGGATGTGTGAAGTTATCCATTTTGGTTGTAAAAACAAAAATCAGAATATTTTCTGAATGGCGGAGAGCCTGGGAAATGTTTGCACTGAGGGACCTGGATGTCGTTGCACATGAATCACAGAAAGTTAACATTGGTACAGCAAACAATTAGGAAAGCAAATGGTTTGTTAGCTTTTGTTACAAAGGGATTAGAGCATAAGAGTAAAGAAGTCTTACTACAATTATACAGGGTATTGGTGAGGCCACACCTGGAGTATTGTGCACAGTTCTGGTCTCCTTACCTAAGAAGGATATACTTGCCTTAGAGGGAGTGCAACGAAGGTTCACTAGACTATGAGGGCAATCATTGAAACATATAAAATTTTTAAGAGGCTTGACGGGGTTAATGCTGAGAAGATGTTTCCCCTGGCTGGGGAATGTAGAACACGGGTGACAGTCTCAAAATAAAGAGTCGGCCATTTAGGATTGAGATGAGGAGAAATTTCTTCACACAAAGGGTTGTGAACCTTTGGAATTCTCTACCCCAGAGAGCTATGGATGCTGAGTCATTGAGTAAATTCAAGACATAGGTCGATAAATTTGGGAACAAAGGAATTAAGAGATATGGTAGTTTAGGTAGAAGATCAGCCATGATCTTATTGAATGTGGAGCAGGATCGAAGGGCTAAATGGTCTATTCCAGCTCCTATTTCTTATGTTCTTATGTAAACACATAGGCACACAGACGCACAAACACAGAGACATATAAATACATACACACATATATACAGACACATATACACAAACACAGTGACTTACACACACAGGCACACACACACACAAAACATGCATCCGCGCACAAACACACACAACACGTGTGGACACACACAAAAACATGCGCCTCACACACACAACACACGTGTATGCACACACATGTGCACTCCATGCAAACATTAACTTTGACTCTGATCCAGTCCTTTTCTCTGGCTCTGGACCTGCAGTGGACGGAGGTTCATGTTCACTGTGCACCTCGTCCTTATCTCTGCTTCACCCCCCACTCTCACCTCACCACAACCGTTATCCTGCGCTCGGCACCTGCAAACACTTAACCACCAACCGTCACCGTAGTCACATAAAGCCCAAACTGCCTTCGCCTTAACCGTTCTGCTCTTTTCATTAATTGTCATTTTGTGTTCTGGTCTTTCCCCTCTTCACCGCCCCCCCGCTCCCCCCACCAACCCCCCCCACCCCGACCACTCCACCGGTCCCCACACACCCCCACCACCTCCCCACACCCCCCCACCTCCACACCAGTCCCCACACCACCCCCCCACCTCCCCACTCCCCCCACACTCCCCCACCTCCCCACCCCCCCACACTCCCCCACCTCCCCACCCCCCCACACTCCCCCACCTCTCCACCCGTCCCCACACACCCCCACCTCCCCACCCCCCCAAACTCCCCCACCTCCCCACCCCCCCACACCCCCCCACCTCCCCACCCACCCCACACTCCCCCACCTCCCCACCCGTCCCCACACATCCCCACCTCCCCACACCCCCCCACCTCCACACCAGTCCCCACACACCCCCACCACCTCCCCACACCCCCCACACTCCCCCACCTCCCCATCCCCCCAAACTCCCCCACCTCCCCACACCTCCCCACCTCCACACCAGTCCCCACACCACCCCCCCACCTTCCCACTCCCCCCACACCCCACCACCTCCCCACCCCCCCACACTCCCCCACCTCCCCACCCCCCCCACACCCCCCCACCTTCTCACCCCCCCCAAACTCCCCCACCTCCCCACCCCCCCACACCCCCCCCACCTCCCCACCCCCCCCACACTCCCCCACCTCCCCACCCGTCCCCACATCCGCCCCCACCTCCCCACCCATCACCACACCCCCCACCCCACCTCCCCACCCATCCCCATACACCCCCACCTCCCCACTCGTCCCCACACAACCTCCTCACCTCCCCACCCATCCCCACACACCCCCCCCCCACACTCCCCCACCTCCCCACCCGTTCCCACACACCCCCACCTCCCCACACCCCCACACTCCCCCACCTCCCCACCCCCCCACACCCCCCCCACCTCCCCACCCTCCCACACTCCCCCACTTCCCCACCTGTCCCCACACACCCCCCACCTCCCCACACCCCCACACTCCCCCACCTCCCCACCCCCCCACACCCCCCCCACCTCCCCACCCCCCCACACTCCCCCACCTCCCCACCCGTCCCCACACACCCCCCACCTCCCCACCCGTCCCCACACCCCCCCCACACTCCCCCACCTCCCCACCCGTCCCCACACACCCCCCACCTCCCCACCCCCCCCACACTCCCCCACCTCCCCACCCCCCCACACTCCCCCACCTCCCCACCCGTCCCCACATCCGCCCGCACCTCCCCACCCATCACCACACCCCCCACCCCACCTCCCCACCCATCCCCATACACCCCCACCTCCCCACTCGTCCCCACACAACCTCCCCACCTCCCCACCCATCCCCACACACCCCCCCCCCACACTCCCCCACCTCCCCACCCGTTCCCACACACCCCCACCTCCCCACACCCCCACACTCCCCCACCTCCCCACCCCCCCACACCCCCCCCACCTCCCCACCCCCCCACACTCCTCCACCTCCCCACCCGTCCCCACACACCCCCCACCTCCCCACCCCCCCACACTCCCCCACCTCCCCACCCGTCCCCACACACCCCCCCCCCACACTCCCCCACCTCCCCACCCCCCCACCTCCCCACCTGTCCCCACACACCCCCCCCCCACACTCCCCCACCTCCCCACCCCCCCACACTCCCCCACCTCCCCACCCGTCCCCACACACCCCCCACCTCCCCACCCCCCACACTCCCCCACTTCCCCACCCGTCCCCACACACCCCCCCCCCCACACTTCCCCACCTCCCCACCTGTCCCCACACCCCCCCACCTCCCCACCCGTCCCCACACACCCCCCCCCACACTCCCCCACCTCCCCACCCGTCCCCACACACCCCCCCCCCACACTCCCCCACCTCCCCACCCGTCCCCACACCCCCCCACCTCCCCACCCATCCCCACACACCCCCCCCACACTCCCCCACCTCCCCACCCGTCCCCACACCCCCCCCACCTCCCCACCCGTCCCCACACACCCCCCCCAACACTCCCCCACCTCCCCACCCGTTCCCACACACCCCCACCTCCCCACTCCCCCACCCCCCCACCTCCCCACACCCCCCCACCTCCCCACACCCCCACAGTCCCCAACCTCCCCACCCCCCCCACACCCCCCCACCTCCCCACCCCCCCACACCCCCCCACCTCCCCACTCCCCCACCCCCCACCTCCCCACACCCCCCCACCTCCCCACCCGTCCCCACACACCCCCCCCCCACACTCCCCCACCTCCCCACACCCCCCCACCTCCCCACTCCCCCACCCCCCCACCTCCCCAC